>NC_056728.1:725644527-725827027 GCF_019279795.1 Protopterus annectens | reverse complement strand
TAAGGTAAGAGCAGAATATTAGTAGTGTAGTGGTGAGAATATGGGAGGTGATTGTATGAATGTGTCCGGTATTGTTGGGCATTTTAAGTCAGAAATATGAAGGTGGTGTAGTAACAAGTTTGAGTGGAGTGATATACAAGAGCTGCTGGAGTGTTATAGTGGGAAATGATGGGGATTATGTGAGTGATGTAATTATAGAGGCTAGTGTAATAGATGTCAATAGTGCAGTAGGATGAGAGGTGGTGATACAGGGTAGACTGTGTTAAGATGTAAATGTTAGTTATATAGTGTGTTTGCTGTTTGCAGATGGGAAAGGGAGGTAGGATAGATTATGGTTAGTATTTGGATTAGTAATGTGTGTAATGTAGTGGTGAAGATGGTAGGCTGTAGTGGTGTGGGTGGGAGCTACTGGATTGTGATTGGTTGACTGAGCAGTGGGAATGGGAGTATAAGATTAGGTGATCCAGAGGTGAGTGGGAAAGGGGGTAGGTTAGAGGAGCGGAGTGAGCCTAAACGGAGCAGGATGAACCCAGTCAGGATAATGAGCTTAAGAAGAAACAGAAAAACAATCAGGTAAGTAGTAAGTAAGCTTGAGAGATAAAGAACTGCAGGGAAGACTTTGAAGAAAAACTCTGGGAAGGGAGTAGTGTCTGTTAGAGCTGAGTTAGTGAGGTAGTGAAGGAGAAAAGTATGGCAGGATGTAAAGAATAATGGGAGAAAATGCAGGCAGAGAAAGCTCTAAGCTGCCTATCTACAGAGGTGGTGGGGGGAGGCAGTAGGAAGGGAACACAGCAGTCTGGAGAAAGCATGGTGATACCTGTAACCGTGGCAGTTAAATTCCAAGGTCTGAGGGAAGCAGCAGTGGATAGGGAATAGAGTGATGAGTAGAGCCCGGGGTAGTGATGTACAAGGAACCAATTCAGTGGAATTAGGATGGGATAACAGTTAAAGTAACATGCTATACATACATTAATGGAGAACCATTTAATGGGTGGCAACAGTCTGGAGCCTTGACCACCCAAAGAGTTCCCGTACATGCAGACAGAGTGGATGTTATGTTGTCCCATCTCGCCTTCATTCTTTCTGGTTGGGTTCGTAACCGAGCATCGGTTCCGACTCGGCCTATTACTGAATGCTCTAGAGCTTCCACTGGCTCGAGGCTATACCCTATCCCATCATGCTTAGGGAAGATTACCCAAATCTCGTTTGCCGCTAAACTAGATCGGGTGCTTTTCACAAGGCTCAGACTAAGTGAAAACAGTTTTTTCATTATTCTGTTTTTTCCATAATATTTGTGGATAAATGTTGTAGTTATTTACTGTGTTTTAGGTTTGACTTGTACTAACTTACTAGTTTTTCACTTGATGCTTTGTTTGTGGTTCGCCGTTGCCATTTACAGTTACTCTTTACTAGTGTTGTGTGTTTGATAGTTTTCATAGCTAACCTTATTATTATTATTAATCTAGTTTCCTGGGCATTGTTTGTTATTGTTGCTTACCACCATGAACAAGGAAGGAAAAGAAGTGAAGCAGTCAGGCTTCAAAAAGTTTGATTCCTGTTCACAAAATGTCATTGACCGACAGGCACACTAGTTGTGTCTACTGCTTAGGTGCAGTACACCTTTAAGACTCATGCTCCATTTGTCACGGTTTTAGTTCCAGGGTCCTGCAGGAATGTAAAAACAAGGTTATAGTCAGGAGATTGCTTAAAGTTCCCTTTTCTGAGGCACTAAAAGGGAACCAGACCTCCTCTAAATCTTCTCAATCCCCAAAATCGGATAAGTCAATTAAAAGAGTGTCTTCTTCGGCTCCTACTTTTGAGTCAGTAAAGAAGCTAAATAAAGACACGACTTTGGACCCAAAGGCTTTCAGGCCCGAAAAGACAACTTCTATTCCATCAGTTTCTTCAGAACCGACTAGGAGCCATAGACGGAGCCGGTCCCCAACCTTGGAGCCATTCTCCTCAGTTCCACAGTCACCTATTTTGCAGTCAGTGGCTGGAAGCGTCAAATCCTTGACCCCCATCCTCTCAATCCTCCAGGTGTCTGTTGGATGACAACATGGAGCGAGTGGTCAGGAGGTTTCAAGTCCAGCCCAGAAGGAATTGGAACTGACAACTGCCACTGCCCTTTCTTGTATTCCTCCTCTGACCCAAGAATTCTTGGATGTGTTTGTGGTGGAACCATCCGGTCCGAGACCTATCCCCGTTTTTTTCAGTCCTGACTTCCGCTCCAACCTCTTCGGTGCCATCTTCTGTCGAAGGGTCTGGGAGCCGACGCTCCCCATTGGGTCCGGGGAGGAGAGTCGGATTGGACCTTTGTAGGATTCAAATCTGCCTCTTGGGGCATTGGCGAGGGTGAGCTCAGAGCCTACATTTGCCTTGGAGCCCACCACCTTGGAATGGGAGAAGTCTCCTGGCTCTCCAGAACCAGAGGCTCCCTCGGGCCCGGGTCATGGTGCCTTCAAGGTCATGAGGAGTGTGCTGTCACCCCTGATGGCTACACTCTTGGATCCAAGCACTCTTCCCCCAAAAGTGCCGGTGTCTACCTCTCTACCATTCCCCCCCCCAAGTGTAGAGAACCAATGCCCCAGGATGCCCCATTTGGTGAGTTACTGTCTTCTGAAAACCTCCCTAGAGGACCACTTCGGAGAGGTCCCTCGGAAGAGAAACATGTAAGAGGAAACATCTAGACTCCCCTGAGTAGTCTCTCACTTCAGATACAGACTTAGATGATTCATAATTGTCTCCACAGTCACCCTCTGAGGATGTCTCCTTCTCAGACATTGTAGAGATCCTGAAGCAGAGTGGTGGCCGGAAGACCCTTACCCCTTCTGAGGATGAGTCCGTATACCTGGAGTCATTTCGTTCTTGGCCCTCCACATCTTGGGTGTCTCTGCCCTTCAACCAGCTCCTCAACGTTGTTAGTCGAAGGGCATGGGGCTGTCTAGAATATGTGGCATCTTTTCCGAGGATGCCCAACAAATTTATAACAGCACCATCTGACAAAGATTTCTTAACCAAAGGTGTCCCAGTAGAGATACTATGGTGGTGGCAGCGGCGGCAGCCACCAAAAAGGAGTTAGGTGAGATTTCTTCATCTGTCCATCTGCCAAATAAGGAATCTCGAATGATGGACAGGTATGGGAAGCGTATGTTCTCGTCAGCGGCCTTTACACTCAGGTCACTGAACTATTTGACCCATTTTTCCAGTCTTCAGAGGAATCTCCTTAAGGAGTTAGGTGATACCCTCCAAGGTTCCACAGCTGGAGGGGTTCCAGACAAGGTGACCGCCCAGCTTGCTACCTTAAATTAATTAGTCAACTCCTCTATGTGGCTCATTTCTTATGCAGCTGATGATGCGAGTAGGGCAGCAGGTGCCGGAATCGCTCTGAGGAGGCATTCCTGGATGCACCTTTGCGAGTTTGCTGAGCCCTTCAAGTCTTCTTTCATTAACGCCCCTTTTGACAACTCATCCTTGTTCGGGCCAAAAATTAGAGACTCTGACAAGGTGTGAACAAGAAGGCAAAACTCTGTCTGCCATGGGAGTATGTTATTCCCTCCCTCCCAGGCCTTATCCCAAAGGCAAGAAGGGTGGGAAAATGTGGTTCCGTAAATCCCAAAGAGCTTCGCCAGACACACGTGGTGAATTTTCCCCCAGGGGCAGAGGGGGAAATAACAATGGAACACGCCGACTTTGTGGCAGAGGGCGACTGCAAAATCAGTGTGACAGAGATATGTTCTCTGGCAGACCCTTCCAGCGCTCCTGAAAGGAGGCCCGCCTTTCCACCTCTGGAGGCAGTCGGGGACAGATTTTCACTGTACCCAAAAGCCTGGCTAAACATCACTGAAGATAAATGGGTACAGTCAATAATATCCAGGGGATACAACATACCCTTCTCCACTCCACCCCCACAAACATGATCAGTCCCAGACATTCCACCCTGCCAATGGGATCAAGCAACCCTAGAATTACAAAGGGTGCTAAGAAAAAGAGCCATCCAAGAAGTCCCGGCAGACCAAATCGGATCCGGAACTTACTCAAGGTTCTTTATAGTTCCAAAGAAAACAGGACTGGAGACTCATCTTGGATCACAGGAGGCTGAACAAGTCCATAAAAAAATCAAAGTTCCAGATGGTGACACTGCAGTTGATACTTCCTTTTCTGGGACAAGACAATTGGATGTGCTCAATCGATCTTCAGGATGCGTACTACCACATAAAAATGGACAGGCGATCCAGGAGATATCTACGCTTCTGGCTGAGAGCCTGTCATTACTAATTTCGAGCTGTGCCCTTTGGTCTCACTACAGCCCCCAGAGTGTTTACCAAATGCATGGCAGTAATCACGGCTCACCTGAGGCGTCTAGCATTCTGGGTGTTTCCATATTTAGACAACTAGCTCCTGACCACCACCACTGAGCTACTATCCAAAGCAAGAGACACCACCATTCATCTATGCTCAGAACTGGGCATTACCATAAATTTCAAAAAATCTGCTTTGTTGCCATCACAGCATATTACATTCATAGGAGTTGACTTAAACATAGAAGACATGGTAGCAAAACTGCCTCATGACAGGGTACAGACACTGCACCATCAAGTGTCCATCTTGCTCTTGAAAAAGAAAGTACAGGCAAAGTTTGTTCTAAAGGTCTTGGGCACTATGGCAGCTGCTATATCATTAGTACCTCTGGCATATCTACATATCAGTGTCCTACAGTGGCTACTCTTCACTCAATGGTCCATGCAGGAGTTACCCATGTCCCACAAGATCTTCATTACAGACTCTTGCAAGAAAGACTTTCACTGATGGCTTCAATCCATGCAGGTAACTCTAGGCAGGCAGTTCACTCTCCCTCAACCAGTAGCCACAGTGAACCACGGATGCTTCCCAGATTGGGGGGGGGGGGGCATTATCTGGGAAAGACCGTCCAAGGAATTTGGCAGGAACACGTGTACCACTTGCACATCAGTGTCCTAGAAGTGAGAGCGGTTCTTCTGGTGATGTTCTTTGTGTTTCACGGTTGCAGTCATTACATTTGGGTTATCTGCTTTGCATTAGCCCTCAGTCGGCCTGATTAACCGAGTCTTGGGTCCTGCGTCGGTTGCTGTCCTTTCTTCCATGACGTCAGGTCGTCAGGGGTATAAAACATGCAGCCGACGCCATTACATCAGTCTTTCTTGCCATGCGGTGCCCGAAGCAGAAGCAGTTCGCAAGTGCCGGTCGGCCGACTCCTGAAATTTTCGTTTTCGAGTTTCAGAACTGAAGTCTTCAACTAAAGCTAAGTACCCCGTTGGGGAAACTTTTTCTTGCTCCTTCCGATGTCAGTAAAAGTTAATAATTGCATTACTTGTGGAAAGCAAATACCTCACAAAGATTTTCATTCGTACTGTATTTCTTGCCTAGGCCCTGACCATGACATACCTCGCTGTAGGTTTTGTGCTTTACTTAAACAGTGCACTATCCGTCTTTGGCATATTTTCGCATCTAAATATTTCGGTTCTCTGTTTAATTATCAGAAATGTCGTCGGTTAGCCTTCCGACTACTGGGATTTCGAAAAAACGTAAAGATAAGGACAGAGGCGGCCAAGGTCCAAAACTGCCGATGACACCACTTCTAAGTCAGTCGCCAGTTTGCCGGTACTCAGTGAGGCGCTTTCGCAGCCCCTGATACCCGCTACTTCTGATTCGCAGGCCTCTACCGAGACCCATTCGGAGTCCGGTATGCCGCAAGATGCTTCAACTGTGGAACCCACGGATGTCTCTACCTTGGATGGGTCCGGAGCTGCTGTGCAGGCACCGGCTACTGAGGGTGTATTCAGGCCTACACTTGCATATTAAACCAACGCCTCCTTCTTCATTTAGGCTGAAATCTCGACCCATGCCTAAAAAAAACAACACCCAGACCGCATGCTCAGGCCTCTAGGCCTAAAAAACAAATGATAAGAATGGCTGAAGATCTTATAACTCTAATCAGGGGAAGCCAAAGCGACCTAGAGCTGAAGCTGTTTATGAATCTTCTGACCAGGGTTCTGATTTTACTGATTCTTCTGATGAGCTAGATTTGCCCTTATCTACTTATGAGGATTCTGATGCAGAGGACTCTATTCCCTCTGCTTCTCCTCCTGAGGATTTTTCTTTTGGTGAGACCTTACATGCTCTACGGGAACATTTCCACATGGAAAGCCAGGAATTTTCTGATTCTAAAAAGAGGCTTAGGGATTTCTTACTCCTACCTCAACATAGGCCTTTGGCTATACCTCCTGTACTGGATATTGTTGATGATGCCTTTTCAGAATCTAGTTTGGCTTCTGATTCTTTGCCTCCTGCTCCCAGAAAACTTGACAGATATTACAGGGTTCCTGATTCTCACAAGTTCCTTTTCAGAAATCCTATTGTGGATCCAGAGACTATTTCACAGGGACCTAAGGGCATTAAGGCTTCTACTGCTATAAATCCTACCCCTCTGATAGAAATTCCAGGGTGCTGGATTGATGGAGTAAGAAGGTTTACACTTCTGCAACCTTGGCCATTAGGGCTTTAAACTGCCAGTTTCATATGTTAAAGTATCAACAACATGTTATTGGATTGCTTAAACAGAAAACTATGTTGATTCCTGACTGTGCTGAACATAAAGAATTACAGAATTTAATGCATTCTGCTGAAATTCCTGACTCTGCTGAACATAAAGAATTACAGAATTTAATGCATTCTGCTGAACAAGTTGGAAAACGTACTTTGCAATGTGGATTTGATTCATTAGAGGCCTCTTGCAGGGCTGCTGTTACTGGGTCTGTGCTTAGAAGGCATGCTTGGCTTAAGGAGCAAACTTTGCCTGATCATGTTAAAGCTAAATTGTTGGATGTTCCCTTAAATCAGGACTGCCTGTTTGGCAACAAGGCTGGGGAAGTTCTAAAAAGGATGGAAGATAAAGCTAAGTCTATGCAAACTGTCAAAGATTTCTTACAGGTTCAGCCTCCGAGATTTAGTAGGGACTGGCCCACTAAGAATTTGTCCTTTCTGGCCCCTTCCAGGTCTTCTCAAGCCAAACCCAGACACAGCAGAAACACCAGGTTTTAGTCCCAAGGGACACACAAGACTAAGCAGTGGGGGGTTTCCGCACCCAAATTTGGGAGTAGTAAGACTTTCCCCTATGGAAAACTGTCTCAATGACTTGCTTTTAAAATTTCCAAGCACTTTGCATCTGAATGCTCCTTTAGGTGGAAAGATTGGTCTGCAGGCCAGAAACTGGGAACTCATTACCCAGTACAAATGGGTTTTACGTATAGTGTCCCAAGGATACAGATTTCACTTCCACACGTTACCAATGCCAAGCAGGTGGCCGGCTCTACCCCCAAAATAGTGGGCGGAGGTCCAAAAGCAAGTACTCTCTCTCTTAAACATGGAGGCTGTTCAGTTGGTAACAGAAGAGGAAGTGACAAGGTTTCTATTCAAGACTTTTCCTGGTACCCAGAAAAGGCAATACATGACATCCAATCCTGGACCTTTCTACTCTAAACACCTTCCTGGTGATTTCAAAATGCTGACGCTTCACCAGCTGCTTCCTATGGTAGGCAAAGATGCATGGTTAGCAACACTAGACTTAAAAGAGGCATACCTGCACATCCCTATCAAGGAGTCTTGCAGAAGATACCTACTCTTCAAAGCAGGCTACATGCACTGTCAGTTCTCTGCACTGCCTTTTGGCTTATCTACTGCACCCAGGGTATTCACAAAGTGCCTAGCTCCAGTCATTGCATTTTGCAGGCAAATAAATATTCAAATATACCCATACCTGGACGATTGTCTAATTCAGGCAGAAAGCCGGGGCATACTTTTGAATCATCTGGCCTTTGTTCAAAGGGTACTGACTTGTCTGGGGTACACCATAAACAAAAAGAAAGAACACTTGGTACCCTGTCAACAAATTACATTCCTGGGAGCAAGCTTGAATACAACTTCCCAGATGGGTTTCCTCATGCCAGAGAAACGGATTCATTTGACAACCTACTTCAAACAGGTGGCCACAAAAACCCAGCTATTTGCAAGGCAAATTCTGCAAGCCTTGGGGTTCATGGCCTCCTGCATTCTTCTAATTCCATATACAAGGCTGCATATGAGGAAACTACAATGGTATCTCAAAATCCTATGGTGTCAACATTCACAGGATCTAGAAGCATGGATTCCAATCCTACATTGCCTACACCTAGAGTTCCTTTGGTGGGCAGAGGCCTGCCACCAAAACAGGGGACTACCATTCACACTACCCCCTGCCGCCCAAATTTTAACAGACGCATCAGACTATGCATGGGGGGCTCACCTGGCAGGGAAGTGCATTCAGGGCAAATTGAACCCAAGTCAAATGCACCTGCACATAAATCAAAAGGAAATGTTAGCTGTACAGAATGCACTGACAGCCTTCAAGGACCACATTCTTCCAGGACAACTAATGGTAAAGACGGACAACACCATTGTGATGTGGTACATAAACAAGCAGGTGGGTTCTCATTCTTACCCCCTCTACAGACTAGCCATGGTATTGTGGAACACAACCTTGAGCTACCAAGTGAATCTGCAAGCTCATTTCCTGCCAGGAAAACTAAATACACTGGCAGACGGACTAAGCAGAAGTCTCATGGACCCACACAAGTGGAAATTGGAACCAAGGATTTTCAACATGTTGACAAGCAAATGGGGGAGCCCAGATATAGACCTGTTTGCCTTCCCCCGGAACCATCAGTTGGACAGATTTTGCACAAGGATTCCCCACAAGCTAGCTTGGAAAGTGGATGCTCTATCCTTCAGCTGGAAAAAAGCTATCAGTTTATGCCTTTCTTCCTCTGCTCTCCAAAGTACTACTAAAGATCAAACAGGACAAGCCAAGGACAATTTTAATTGAACCAGTCTTGCCTCGCCAACACTGGTACCCACTCTTGCACAGTGTGTCACGCTTGGCTCAATGGCACCTGCCTCAGACTCCTTCCCTGTTGTCTCAGCAGGAGAACCAGATTCTGCACCCTCAGCTGCAAACCCTGAACCTAGCAGCCTGACTAATTACCTAATCTCTCCTTTACCATCCCTCAGCAAATCAGTGATGGATATCATTGTAGAGGCAAGGAGGCCCAGTACCAGAAAATCTTATGCTGCAAAATGGAAAAGATTTTGTGCCTGGAACCAATCTTAAGGGATGAATGCAGCAGTGCCACATTTACCTCAGATTCTACAATACTTGACTGAGATGCTTCATAAGGGCTTGTCCTTTTCCTCCATCAAAATTCATGCCTCAGCCATTTCAGTCACAGCATGGAGCCTCCACTCTTCTCTCACCCACTTCTCAAGCAGTTCCTCAGAGGGGCCAGGACCTTAAGGCCACCCAGGAGAACTCCAACTCCTGCCTGGGATCTTAAATTTGTCTTGGAGAAACTCACTCTTCCTCTTTTTGAGCCAGCTGCTACTGCAGATTTAAAATTTCTTTCCTGGAAAACAGCTTTCATTTTAGCTATCACTTCTGCAAGAAGAGTATCTGAATTACAGGCTCGTATGGCAGTGGAACCTTTTATCATTTTTCATGCGGACAGGGTGTCCCTCAGAACCAATCCATCCTTTATGCCCAAGGTGGTATCCAGTATGGCTCTTAATCAGTCCATTCATTTGCCTACCTTTTTTCCTAACCCACAGAACAAAGGGGAATGGATACTGCACTCTTTAGATGTGCACAGACAGCTTAGATTCTACTTGGACAGGACTAAACCTCAAAGAAAATCTGAACAACTGCTGATGGCATTTGCTGCAGGGACAGAGAGGAAAGCTATTTCAAAACAAACCATTTCAAAATGGATAGGCCACTGCATTCTTTTCTGCTATAAGCACCATGGAAAACATATCCCACAGGGCATCAGACCCCATTCAACCAGGGCTGCATCTACCTCTACAGCCTTTCTCAGGGGCGTCCCTACTAGAGATATCCTAGAAGCTGATACCTGGTGTTCTGTGCATAGTTTCACCAGACATTTCATTTGCCAATTTTCTCTAAATCCAGAGCTGGTTTTGTCACTGCAATCTTGCAGGGCCTTATAGCTGGTCCTAATTCTAGTTAAATTCCTCCTCCCAACCTTAGCTTTGGGAATCGACCCAAATGTAATGACTGCAACACTGAAACACGAAGAACATAGCACGGTTGTGTACACTTACCATAAATGTATATGTTCAAGTATATTCACTGTTGCAGTCCTGGTTACCCTCCCTCCAGCCCCCTTTCTTCTGTTGGCTATACCTCTACTCTCACTTAGTATGCTCAAAAAGCTTTTTGGTGTATTTGCTTTTTTGTTGGAGGTATATCTTTGTAGTTATAGATTTAATTGCTTCCCATTAGGGGGGCACCTGACATCTGGGGCAAGAAAAACTGATGTAATGGTGTCGGCTGCATGGTTTATACCCCCTGACGACCTGACGTCATGGAAGAAGGGACAGCAACCAACGCAGGACCCAAGACTTTGTTAATCAGGCCGACTGAGGGCTACTGCAAAGCAGATAACCCAAATGTAATGACTGCAATAGTGACTACACTCGAACATCTACATTTATGGTAAATGTACACAACTGTACTCTGCAGGCATTCCAGAACTCTCTTCCACCAGGTACGATTGCAATACAGACATACAATATGACGGTAGTGTGGTATATCAACAAACAAGGTGGAACCAGATCCTACCCACTGTGTCGAGAGGCTCAGAGTATGGCAATGGACAGTCTCTTTTCAGCGTTTTCTGATTGCAATGCATATTCTGGGGAAATCCAGCATGATAGCGGACAAATTGAACAGAGCAATTCTAATGTCTCACGAGTGGTCCCTAAAGCAGGAAATTGCTAACCAGTTTTTTTTGCAAGTGGGGACAGCCTTGCTGTGACCTCTTTGCCATGTCCATGGACACCAAATGCAGCAGCTACCTTGCCCTAATTCTCCCTCTAGGGGAGTCACCAAGGGATGCACTTGTTCATGATTGGCCCCCGGGACTTCTTTATGCCTTTCCTCTGTTTCCAGTAATCCCCACAGTTCTACAGAAAGCCAAATCATTGAGTTGCAGGTTAATACTCATCGCTTCATACTGGCCTTGTCAAATCTGGTTTCCTTTCCTATGGCCCCATCTCTGAGAAGAGCCATGGATTCTGGACCCAGTACCAGATTTTCTGACTCATCAGTCAGGAACGCTCCATCCCTGTATCCAAACCCTCAAACTGACAGCTTGGCTGCTCCACTTCCAGTCTTAGCCAGGCTTCCAGACATATCCCCTGCAGTGAGACACATTCTAGTTTCATCTCATAAGACAACTAGAAAGCTTTATGCTAGCAAATGGAAAAGGTTTTCTTGTTGGACTTCCAAGAATCACATAGATCCCATCACAGCCCCCGTAAGTACAATTTTAGATTCTTAGCAGAAATTTTTAATGAAGATGCAGCAGCAGCTACCATACGAGTACAATATCTAACGACCACATAGGAGACATGGGATCAAAAATAATGTCTGACAGATTGTGCAAAGCCTTCTTGAGAGATACATTTTTATTAAGGCCTCCAATAAGGGAACCACCACCTCCTTGGGACCTCAATTTAGTATTGGCTACTCTGATTCTCCCACCATACGAATCAGCTTCCTCTTGCCAACTAAAATTTCTAACATGGAAAACAGTATTTTTGATGGCCATTACTTTAGCTAGGAGGGTTTCAGAACTTCAAGCTCTGTCCATACGCCCTCCCTTTTTAGTTTTTCACAAAGACAGAGTCTCTTAGAACAAATCCTTCATTCCTTCCCAAAGTATGCTCTGAGACCAATTTGAATCAGTCCATTGACCTGCCTGTTTTCTTTCCAAACTATGGCAACAAGGCAGAATATAAGCTGCACCAATTGGATGTCCACAGGCAGTTACGCTTCTACTTGCATAGAACAAAGGAATTTAGAAAATCTGACCAGTTATTCATCTCCTTCTCAGATAACAGAAAAGGTACACCAATATCAAAAGTTACCTTGTTAAAATGGCTTACGGACACTTACCTACGCATATAATTCTCAGCATAAACAACTGCCAGGAAAGATTAGAGGCCACTCAACAAGAGCTATATTAACCTCATCCGCTTTTCAGGCCAGATTACTTATGGATTCAATATGTGCTGCAGCCACATGGGTCAAATCTCTTACCTTTATCACTCATTGCAAAGTAGACATGGCCTCCTGGAACAGAGCTTCCTTCGGTTCCACTGTTCTGAAGAGTTTATTCCCTTGAGCCACGCAAGAAAGAAGGTGCTAGGGACACTGTCCCAACCAGCAAGAATGAAGGCGAGATGGGACAACATAACATTAAGAAGTATGTACTTACCATGTTGTCCATAATTTCGCCTTTAATGTTCATCGTGTTTCACTGTTGCAGTCATTACATTTGGGTAATCTGCTGGCAGGTTGCCCTCAGTCGGCCTAATTAACAAAGTCTTGAGTCCTGCATCAGTTGCTGTCCCTTCTTCCATGACATCAGGTCATCAGGGGTATAAAGCATTCAGCCGACGCCATTACATCAGTCTTTCTTGCCACACAGTGCCCGAAGCAGAAGCAGTTCGCAAGTGCCGGTCGACCAACTCCTGAAATTTTCGTTTTAGAGTTTCAGAACCGAAGTCTTCAACTGAAAGCTAAGTACCCCGTTGGGGAAACTTTTTCTTGCTCCTTACCGATGTCAGTAAAAGTTAATAATTGTATTACTTCTGGGAAGCAAATACCTCATAAGGATTTTCATTTGTACTGTATTCCTTCCCTAGGCCCTGACCACGACGTACCTTTCTGTCGGTTTTGTGCTTTATTTAATCAGTGCACTATCCGTCATCGGTACATTTTTGCTTCTAAATATTTCGGTTCTCGGTTTAATTATCCAGAAATTACGTTGGTTAGCCATCTGACTACCGGAATACCGAAAAAACGCAAAGAAAAAGACAGACAGGTCGTTGAGATCAAAACTGCCGACGACGCTTCTCCTAAGCCAGTCGCCAGTTCACCGGTACTCAGTGATGCACTTTCGCAGCCCTTGATACCTGCTACTTCTGATTTGCAGACCTCTACTGAGACTCATTCGGAGTCTGGTATGCTGCGAGATGCTTCACATATGGAACCCGCGGATGTCTCTACCTTGGATGGGTCCGGAGCCGCTGAGCAGGCACCGGCTTCTGTGGGTGTATTCAGGCCTACAGACTTGCATATTAAACAGACTCCAACTTCAGTACTAAGGCCTGAATCTCAATCTATGTCTAAAAAACCGACACCCAGGCCTCATGTTCAGGGCCACTATGCCTAAAAAACAAATGATCAAAATGGCTGAAGATTTAATTACTCTAATCAGGGGTAGTTAACCCCCCCCTCCAAGAGGCCTAGGATTGAACTTGACTATAAATCTTCTGAACAGGACTCTTTCTTCTGACTCTTCTAATGATGTGGATTTGTCCATACCTACTTATGAGGACTCTGATGCAGAGGATTCCATTCTCTCTGCTTCTCCGCCTGAGGATTTCTGTTTTGGGGAAACTTTACCTTAAGGGAACATTTCCACTGGGAAAGTCAGGATTTCTCTGAATCCAAAAAAGAGGCTTAGGGATTTCCTCCTTCTTCCTCAGCATAGGCCTTTGGCTATACCTCCTGTACTAGACATTGTTGATGATGTGTTTGTGGAATCCAGTATGGCCCCTGCTACCTTGCCTCCAACCCCTAGCAAACCTGACAGGTACTACAGGGTTACTGAGTCCCACAAATTCCTTTTCAAAAATCCTGTTGCGGACCCTGAAACCATTTCTCAGGGGCCCAAGGGCATTAAGGCTTCTGCTGCTAAATATCCTACCCCTTCTGATAGAGACTCCAGGGAGCTAGATAGATGGGGTAAAAAGGTTTATACTTCTGCAACCTTAGCAATCAGGGCTTTAAACTGTCAATTCCATATGCTAAAATATCAACAGCATATCATGGGACTGCTTAAACAGAAAATGATGTTCATTTCTGACTGTGTGGAGAATAAATATTTACATAATTTATTACATTCAGCTGAACAAGTTGGAAAACATACTTTGCAGTGTGGTTTTTGTTCTTTAGAGGCTTCTTGCAGGGCTGCTGTTACTGGGTCTGTGCTTAGAAGACAAGCTTGGCTTAAGGAGCAGTCTCTGCCTGATCATGTTAAAGCAAAACTTTTGGATGTTTCTTTACAGCAGGACCACCTGTTTGGCAATAAGGCTGAAGAAGTTCTAAAAAAGATGGAAGATAAAGCTAAATCTATGCAAACTGTGGAAGGTTTCTTACAAGTACAACCTCATAGATCTAGTAGGCACTGGCCTACTAAGAACTGGTCCTTTCTAGCTCCGTCCAGAGCCACTCAAGCTAAGCCCAGACATTCCAAAAGCACCAGGTTTCAGTCCCAAGGGACTTTCAAAACTAAGCAATGGGGTGCTTCCACTTCCAAATCTGGAAACAACAAGGCACCACCCTATGGTAAACAGTCTCAATGACTTCCCTTTAAAATTACCAAGCACTTACCTCTTAGCCACCCCTTTGGGGGGAAAACTGGCTCGTCATTCCAAAAACTGGCAACTTATAACCCAGGACAAATGGGTTTTAAATATAGTGTCCCAGGGATACAGATTTCATTTCCACACTCTGCCAACTCCAAACGGGTTGCCAGATCTACCCCCAAATCAGTGGGCAGAGGCTCAGAAACAAGTACTTTCCCTCCTAAACATGGGGGGCTATTCAGCTAGTACCAGAAGAGGAAAAGGGACAAGATTTCTATTCCAGACTTTTCCTGGTACCCAGAAAAGACAAATCATGGCGTGCAATTGTGGACCTGTCTACTCTAAACACTTTTCTGGACATTCCAAGATTCAAGATGCTGACTCTTCACCAGTTACATCCTATGCTAGGCAAGGATGCCTGGTTGGCAACTCTAGACTTAAAAGAGGCTTACCTGCATATCCCAATCAGGGACTCTTGCTTCAAAGCAGGCTGCATGCATTATCAGTTCTCTGCACTGCCCTTTGGCTGGTCTACTGCGCCCAAGGTATTCACAAAGTGCCTGGCTCCAGTAATTGCATTTTGCAGGCAAAGAAATACTCAAATATGTCCATACCTGCACGATTGTCTAATTTAGGCAGAAAACCAGGCCATTCTTCTAAAACATCTGGCGTTTGTAAAAAGAGTTCTGACCTGTCTAGGGTATACCGTAAACGAAAAGAAATCTCAACTGGTACCCTCTCAAAAAATTACATTCCTGGGTGCAAGCTTGAATACAACTGCCCAGATGGTTTTCCTTACGCCAGAAAAGCAAATTAATTTGGTGACTTACTTCAAACAGGTGGCCACAAAAACCCTGCTATCTGCAAGGCAAATACTGCAAGCTTTGGGGTTCGTGGCCTCCTGCATACTTCTAATTCCAGATGCAAGACTACATGTGAGGAAACTTCAGTGGTACTTAAAAAGTTTATGGAGTCAACATTGTCACAGCCTGGAAACAATGATTCCTATCATTCCTTGCCTGTGCCTAGAGTTTCTATGATGGGAAGAGGTCTGCCACCAAAACAAGGGACTGCCATTCACACCACCCCCTGCCACTCAAATCCTAACTGCAAATGCATCAGACTATGCATGGGGGGCTCATCTGGCAGGGAAGTGCATTCAGGGCAAATGGAGCTCAAATCAAATGCACCTTCATATCAATCAAAAAGAAATGCTAGCTGTATAGAATGCACTGACAGCCTTTAAGGACTACCTTCATCCAGGACAATTACTGATAAAGACGGACAACACCATGGTTATGTGGTACATAAACAAGCAGGGGGGTACACATTCCTACCCTCTCTGCAGATGAGCCATGGCATTGTGGAACACGGCCTTGAGCTACCAGGTACAACTACAAGCTCAATTCTTGCCAGGAAAGCAGAATAATCTGGCAGACGAACTAAGCAGAAATATCATGGACCCACACAAATGGAAACTGGAGCCACGGATTTTCAACATGTTGACACGCAAATGGGAGAGCCCAGACATAGATCTTTTTGCCTCACCCCAAAACTACCAGTTGGACAAATTTTGCACAAGAACTCATCACAAAAAAGCCTAGAAAGTGGATGCTCTGTCCTTCAGCTGGAAAAACCTATCAGTCTATACCTTTCCCCCTCTGCCTCTGCTCTCTAAAGTTCTACTAAAAGTCAAACAGAACAAACCAAAAATTATTTTGATTGCTCCAGACTGACCTCGCCAACACTGATACCCACTCCTGCGCAGTGTGTCACACATTTCTCCGTGGCACCTGCCTTAGACACCTTCCTAGCTGTCTCAGCAGGAGAACCAAATTCTGCATCCTCAGCTCCAAACATTGAATCTTGCAACTTGGCTAATCACTTAAATTCCCCCTTAGCATCCCTCAGCAAACCTGCGATGGATGTCATTTTGGAGGCGAGAAAACCTAGGACTAGAAAATCTTATGCTGACAAATGGAAAAGATTCTGTGCCTGGAATCAATCTCAAGGGATGAGCACAGCAGTGCCCAATTTACCTCAGATATTGCAATACTTAACTGAGATGCTTCACAAGGGCCTGTCTTTTTCTTCCATAAAAATCCATGCCTCAGCCATTTCAGCTTATTAAAACACAGGACCCCCCTCTTCTCTCATTCTCTTCTAAAGCAGTATCTCAGTTTGCCTTTCCCCCTCTGCCTCTCCTCTCAAAGGTTATACTAAAGATCAGACAGGACAAGCCAAGGACAATACTGATTGCACCAGACTGGCCACGCCAGTACTGGTACCCCCTCTTGCACAGTATGACACTGCTGCAACCATGGCACCTGCCTTAGACCCCTTCCCTGCTGTCCCAGCAGGCGGCCGGATTCGCTTCAAACCCTGAACCTTGTAGCCTGGTTAATTCCTTGAACTCTCCTCTAGCATCCCTCAGTAAGCAGGTACTGGATGTCATTCTGGAGGCAAGGAGGCCTAGTACTAGAAAATCCTATGCTGAAAAGTGGAAAAGATACTGTTCCTGGAGCCAGGCTCAGGGGATTGGCTCAACGGTACCCAGCTTACCTCATATTCTACAGTACTTAACAGAAATGCTCCACAAGGGCCTATCCTTCTCGGCAGTTAAAATTCATGCCTCTGCCATTTCAGCACATTATAATACTGAGCCAACCCTCTTCTCTCACTCCTTGCTAAAACAATTCCTTAGAGGGGCCAAAATTTTAAGACCACCCAGGAGAGCTCCCACTCCAGCCTGGGACCTTAACTTAGTATTGGAAAAGCTCACTCTCCCCTTTGAGCCAGCTGCTACAGCAAACTTGAAATTCCTTTCTTGGAAAACAGCCTTCCTTCTAGCCATCGCTTCAGCAAGAAGAGTGCCTGAATTACAGGCCCTCGTGGCAGTGGAACCCTTCATTATCTTCCATGCGGACAGGGATTCCCTCAGGACTAATCCTTCCTTTATGCCCAAGGTGGTTTCTAGTGTGGCCCTAAATCAGTCCATTCATTTGCCTACTTTTTTCCCTAATCCACAAAACAAAGGGGAACGAATACTGCACTCTTTGGACGTGCACAGACAACTTAGGGCTTAGTCCTGTCCAAATAGAATCTATCAGAAAATCTGAACAGCTGCTAGTTAGCTTTGCTGCAGGGGCAGAGGGGAAGGCCATTTCAAAGCAAACCATTTTGAAATGGATAGCCCATTGCATTCATTTCTGCTACAAGCACCATGGAAAACCTACCCCACAGGGGATAAGATCACATTCCACCAAGGCTGCATCTACTTCTGCGGCAAGGAGTCCCTGCCAGGGACATCCTAGAAGCTGCTACCTGGAGCTCTGTACATACCTTCACCTAGCATTACCACATGCCTATCTTCTCTAAATCCAGAGCTGGATTTGCCACTGCAGTCTTTTAGGACTTAGTAGCTGGCCCTTATGCTCTTTAACTTCCTCCTCCCTTCCTTAGCTTTGGGAATCGACCCAAATGTGATGACTGCAACAGTGAAACATGAAGAACATAGTGCAGTTGTGTACACTTACCATAAATGTAGATGTTCTAGTGTATTCACTGCTGCAGTCCTGGTTACCTTCCCTCCAGCCCCCTAACTTCTCTTGGCTCTACCTTTCTTTCTTATGTGGTATATTTATTTTTTCTGGTGTATTTGCTTTTTGATGGGGGTGTATCATACCATATAATTGCTTCCTATTATGGGGGCACCTGACATCTGGGGCAAGAAAAACTGATGTAATGGCGTTGGCTGCATGTTTTATACCCCTGACGACCTGACTTCATGGAAGAAGAGACAGCATCCGATGCAGAAATCCAAAGACTCTGGTATTCAGGCTGGCTGAGGGCTGCCTGCAGGCAGATAACCCAAATGTGATGACTGTAACAGTGAATACATTCGAACATCTACATTTATGGTAAGTGTACACAACTGTACTTTCCTTCTTCGGAACCGACATTGCCGTTACCAAGCTCGAGCCAGCCAAAAACTCTCAGCTAAGACCTTTACACAGTGCCCCTCGCATAGTCTCTCCAGATCTCGTTTGCCACGTTCCTCGTCAGACATGCCTAGCCTTCTCTCAGGTAGGTGTTAGCTTTTTGTGGTATTTTTCTCGATCTAGTGTGTTGTAAGACAGTTTTTTCTTGTCTTCTCTTATCTCTACCTTATTCTTTCCTAACTAAGCCCTATCCACTACCTTTGGTAGTTCTTTGTGCCATCGTTGGTACTACTCCCTCTCTCCCTGCCTTAGTAGGCCCTTGCTTACCTTTGGTATTTCTTAGTACCATTGTTGGTACTCTTTCTTTTTATCCAAATAAAAAAATAAAAACAAAAAGCACTTTCTCGTCTTATTGCTGGTTATTTTGTTTTGTTGTGAGGTTTGTGTGGTTATACTCTGTATTATGGCGGATAAGGCCAAGCTTGGTTTCAAACAATGTGATAAGTGTGGGTGCAAGTTGCCCAGTTCTAACGGTCACACCCGGTGTGTTTACTGTTTGGGCGTTGACCATCTCAGTGTTTCTTGCAACATTTGTTCTAGCTTCAGCAACTGCATGTTGCCTGAACACAAGAGCAAACTTATCCTTAAGGGTATGTTAAAATCACCCTTTGCTGAGGCTCTTTCTGGGATGGAGGTCTCACCCCTCCTAAGCATAAAGACATTAAAAGACATAAGGAGAAATGGAGTCTTTCGGTTCCAACATCCGCGTCCTCCTCGTAACCGAGTCAACACCGGGCTTCTCCCACGCCATCGGCGCAAACAACTTTGGCACCAGGGTCCTTGTCTTCTCCCTCGGTGCTGCCTTTGATTTTGACTCAGACTCCACTTTACTGACCTCGGCACCATCTCCGACAGTGCTGGCCTTGTTTGTGACACAGGCCCCGACTACTGTGCCTGTATCAACACCTTCCCGGCCACGGTCCCAATGTCTTACATGGCCCCTCTGGTAATGACTCCTTCATTTCTGAAGCTCGAGCACCTTCCAAGAACTAGATATTCTCCTCCTTATGACCCTTTTTTGGGACAGCAATTTAGTCCTTTTCTTGAGAGACCAGAGTACCCATCGGCAGCGTCCTTCAGATCCACCAGGTGTCTTTCGGAACAAGATGTAGTGAGGGTTGTGGACCAGCTTCTGGCAGCTAGAGGATTAACCACCCAGACCAGGTCTTCCTTCCCCCTTGGAGCAGACGCTTTCACAGCATATTCTCCCGTCTATCCTCCTCCGACCTCTACCCGGTTTCGGAGACTTCGGTACCAGTAGTACATACTGTCTCCGTGCCGACAACGGAGGCTTCCCTGTCCGCCCTGATTACTCTTAGTGCCACAGCTCCTTTGGAACTGGGGCACTCTCGGAGCAGTGATTGAGCTGTCGGCACCATGGCACCTAGTTTGGCACCAATTTTTTCTGTGGCGCCATCTATGACCATGGCTCTCCCAGCAGCTGGCAGTCCTCTCGGAACTCCTCACCTGGAGGCAGGGTCCTCGAGCTGGGGGTGTGACCCCGGGTCCGAGGTTGTTGTTCTCTGTTCCGGGCTCCTATCCCTCCTCGCGTGGGTCTGCTTTCCAGGTGACAAAGAGGGTTCTTGCTTCAATAGGCTCACAGGTGACACCACTGGCATCGGAACCAGAACCCCTGTCTAGCTTGCAGCTGTCTCACCCTCCTACTCTGGAAGCTTGAGCACGGGAGCCACAAGACTTGCCCTCCAAGGGAAACCTCTCTCCAGAGTCCTCCTCAGAAGATCCCACTGGGGAGCCACCCCGGAAGAAACTTTGCAATAGGAAGCATCTTGATTCCCCTGAGGAATCCATCACTGAAGACACTGATTATGATGAGGGAGAACATCCCCACAGTCTCCCCTGGAAGACGACTCATTTGTAGACGTTCTCAAGATCCTCAAGCAGAGGGGAGACTGAAAGCCTTCCAACGAATTGGTGTTCTTGCAGGCTTTCCATGCTCGGCCATCTACTTCCTGGGTGACCCCATCTGCAGATGAGCTCATTTAACTTATTGTGTAGTGTGCCTGGAAGGCCCTGGACAACATAGAACCCAACCCCCGGAGGCCAGATAAAATTTTGTCCACCCCGGAAGACCAACCCAATTGGTCCAAACAATTGGTAGACGATTCCATGGTCATGGTGGTGGCCACCAAGAAGGAACTGGTGGAAGATAGTTCCACTGTTCATCCCCTGAACAGAGAGTCTCGGGCTATGGACAGACTGGGGAAACAGACCTATGTTTCATCGATCTTTGCCATCCAGTCGCTGAATTACCTGGCACACTTTACAGTGCATGTTACTGTTGCCTCTCAGCTAGCTACCTTGGAATCAATCTCAAACTCCTCGATGCGCTTGATTTCTCACACTACCAAGGGGGCAGCTCGAGCAGCCACATCTGGCATTGTTATGAGACAACATGATTGGATGCATTTGTGTGACTTCTCGGACCCCTTTAAGTCTTCCTATGTCAACGCGCCTGTTGACGAATCTTCCCTTTTTGGTCCCAAAGTAAGAGAGACACTTTCGTGTAGTGAGAAGGATGGAAAGACCTTGTCTGTTGTGGTCATATGTTTTTCCAGCTCCCAGAGGTATTACTCCAGGAATCATAAGGGAAGAAATGTGTGGTTCAAGAAGTCCCAAGGATCTTTTTGTGACACTCGTGATGAACAATCTCCCTGGGGCAGAGGGGGCAACTCTTTTGGAAGATGCCCCTTTCAGGGCAGAGGGGGTCCGTGTAACCAGGGCGCTAGAGATTCCTTCTCTAGCAGACCCTTCCAGTGCTCCTGAACAGCGGCCTGATTACTTTCCTCGGGAAGCAGTCGGGGGGTCAATTTTCCCTGCATCTACAGGCCTGGTAACTCATAACAATAGATGCGTGGGTGCAGAGGATAATATCCAGAGGCTATCATATCGCTTTTGGCCTCACCCCCATACCTGTGAAACAAATCCTCAACGTCCCAACCGGTCAGAGGGAGGTTGCAGCCATAGAAATTGAAAAGTTGCTAAGAAAAAGTCATCCAACCAGTCCCACCAGACCAAAGAGGGATCCGGCTTTTACTCGAGGTTATTTTTACTGCCAAAAAAGACAAGGGAGCTGGAGACCAATCCTGTATCTCAGTTTACTAAACAAATTCATCAAACCTGAAAAGTTTTGGATGGTCGCGGTACAGTCCATTCTGCATTTTCTGGGGAAAGACAACTGGATGTGCTCTATAGGTCTCGCATTTAAACAAATGCAGAAGCTATTTTGCTCTGATCCCCCCTCAGGGGGAGTCACCGAGGGATGCTCTGACACACGATTGGCCTCCGGGTCTTCTATATGCCTTTTCCCCATTTCCCCTCATCCCGAAATTCCTCCAGAAAGCTCAAAGGTTGAGAAGCAAAGTGATCCTCATTGCTTTATTGGCCCTGCCAAGTCTGGTTCCCTTTCCTATGGCCTCACCTGATTCACAGCCAGTGGATCCTGGATCAATCCCAAGGTCTGCTGTCTCATCCTCAGGGACTGATTCACCCCAGTCTCCACAGCCTCAAGCTCACAGCTTGGTTTCTCCACTTCCGATGATTGCCAGGCTACCTGATATTTCATCCCCTGTTTGGGAGATTCTTCAGGCTTTGCACAAACCTTCCAGCAGAAAAATTTATTCTAGTGAGTGGACTAGGTTCTCTAGATGGACCAAAGAACATAACATAGATCCCCTTTTCCATGCTTGTTCAGAAGATCCTACAGTACCTGACTCTACCCTATTGCACGCAGGAGATTCAGCATCGACAGTTACAGTGCACTTAGAAACTATTTCACAATGGAATTGACAATTCATCTGTGTCGTCACACCGACTGTGCAAGACCTTCATGAAAGGAGCATTACATATTAAACCTCCGGTCAAGCCTCCTATAGAGCCATGGGACTTGACTTTGGTGCTTCAGTCGTTAACAAGTCCTCCCTTCAAGCCTTCTAACTCCTGTGATATAAAATTTTTGTCTTAGAAAAAACTGCTTCTAGTAGCCCTTACCTCGGTGAGAAGAGTATCTGAGTTGCAGACCTCGAGTGTCAAGAGACCTTACCTGATTTTTATAGGGAAAGAGTGTCCCTACGTACTGACCCCTCTTTTTTGCCCAAGGTCATTTCTGGGTTTTCCATTAATCAATCTATTGACCTACCAGTTTTCTTTCCTCACCATTCACTTTGAGGGCACGCAGAAGGTATTCCCCTCTATGTTCAACTTCGTTTCTACTTGGACAAAACTAAATCTTTCAGAAAAATGGATGAATTGTTTGTGGCCTTTGCAGGACCCAGATTGGGTATACCTGTTTCCAAAATGACTTTATCTTCTTGGCTGAGAAACGCCATTACTTTCTTCTATCATCAGAACAAAGTGTCCTTGCCTTCCAGAATAAAGGCTCACTCCAGTAGATCGATTCTTCTATCATCAGAACAAAGTGTCCTTACCTTCCAAAATAAAGGCTCACTCCAGTAGATCAAGGTCTACTTCAGTGGCTTTTCATTCCAGAGCCTCCGTGGATGATATCTGTGCAGCAGCCACTTGGGCAAGACCTCATACCTTTATCACTCATTACAAATTGGATTTGGCCTCCAGGGGATGAGCAGCTTTTGGTTCTTTGGTGCTCAGGAATGTCCTTCCTTAGGCTCACCCAGGACTCAAGTAGCAGGGGACTCTGTCCTAACAGTAAAGGAATGAATAAAGATTTACAACATCAGATAAAGAAGTTGTGTCTTAGCATAACGTTCCATCTGTTTTGTAGATCTTTATTCATTCATTACTTCCCGCCCTCCTTCCCCCTGCCTGGACTCCTTGTGGGCTTTAGGATTCCTTATTAGTTAAAGTATCTGCTCAGACAGAGCATCACAATATCACTATTATTACTTCTATACTATAATGGTGGGCAAACTCGATCTGAAGAGACTATGAGAGGGGCAATGTGGGTAGGTCTTAGCTGAGAGTTTTTGGCTGGCGCTACCTTGGTAACGGCCATGTTGATTCCAAGGACGGAACCGAAGTCCTAACAGTAATGAATGAATAAAGATCTACAACACAGATGGAACGTTATGGTAAGGCATAACTTCTTTTTTATTGGTAAACACTCAAAGTATAAAACTGACAATTTCCTTTAAAAGCTCAAACATATACTTTATGGTTATCAGAGGAAAATGTTTAATAGTCACAATAAAACAAAAAATACATAGTCTAAATAATCTAAGATGGATTTAACTTTATTATCTTTAAATACCAATGGCTTAAACAATCCTATCAATAGATCAAATCTACTGAAATATTTAAAACTGAACAAAGCACATATTGTCTTCCTTCAAGAAACTCATTTAATAAATGACAATTACAAGTTGAATCCTTAGGAATATGATATTGGTGCAATCCACTTATAAGACAAAGACAAAAGGGGTAACAATTTTATGGAAAACAAATGTGATTTACTCAGAAATCATTTATAAGTATGAAGATAAAAAAGGCCTTATGGCATTAGTAATAGTTAAATATAATAACAGAATATGTACCCTAGCCAGTCTGTACTGGTTCCCAGGCATTGGATCAGGAACGGTTAAAAACACTTGGATTTCATTTCCAATAATTATAAAGGCAACTTAATATTAGGAGAAGATTTTAATTGTATATTTGATATTTCTGAAACTACAAATAAAAGACCATTGCATACAACTGCTGTATCAAAAGCTTTAAACAAGTCTGTAGAATCATTTCATCTTGTAGATACTTTCAAATTTAAAGAAGATAAATCTCTGTTGTTTTCCTATCAAGATCACAGATTTGGTACCCAAACTAGAATAGATAAAATATTTGCTGTCCATGACTTACACTCTAAAATCATTAATTTCTCAGTCACTCCCTGCCCCTTTTCAGACCACAATTCATTGATACTAAAACTTCAAAATGGGTACAAACCATTAATCTTTACCTCCAGAATTCCAGCATATATAACTAAAATTGAAGAGTTCAAACCCTGGTTATTATATGAATTACAGTTCTTAGATATTAATTACGCCACAGAGATAAATAAAATAATGATATGAGACTCATTAAAAGCTTCCATATATGGTAAAGCCCTAACTTGGTATAAAAAAATCAGAGAATGGGATTCTGAAATATTAGATCTACAATTCAAACTTTTGTCAGTAAAAGCTGAAAAAAATCAAAATCATTTGGAGATGAAAAAGAAAGTAAAAGTATTAGACAATAAATACAGTGAAATACTAACACATAAAACTAGTTTAGCTTTAGAAAAACTAAAAATTAATACCTTGGCCACTTCTCCCAAATATCTACATAATTTATCCACAAGAATCAAAATACAATCTAAAGCTAATAACGTTCAAAGTATCTTCCATGAAAAGAAAGGGGAAAATGTCACGGATGTAGGTGACATTCTTGATGCCTATAGAAATCACTATATGGAACATGTCTAAAAAGCAAATATACGTATCCATCAATTAAATCTAGATGAAAATTTTTTTAATTTAAAAAAATACCAGAAAAATTAAAACTAGATCTGCAAGCACCCATATCCTACAAAGAAATTACAGATACAATAAAAGAGCGTAAAATAATAAAGCTCCAGGTATAGATGGCATAATTATGAAATATATAAACTTTTTCCTTCAAAGATACTATCCCTCTTCCATAAAACTCTATTAGAAATTCAGTCACAAACTTTAATACCACCCTCTTGGAGATGTTCCTTAATCACACCAATCCTAAAGGAAAACAAATCCCCAAACCTCTGTACCTCATATAGACCTATATCATTATTAAATAATGGCTATAAGATATTTATGACAATATTAACTAACAGAATGAAAATACCACTATCCAAAACAATAAATAATGATCAAACTGGATTTATATATCATGGACACAGATGACAATATCAAAAGGATAATTTCTCTTATAGATTATGTTAATAAAGAAAATAAACACTCCTAATTGGCTTAGATATAAAGAAAGCCTTTGATTCCCTAAATTGGGACTATTTATTCAAAGTTCTGGTGTTATTTGAATTCCCTCCTTCCTTTGTTCATCTACTAAATAATATATATACAAATAATTTAGCGTATGTTAAGCTTGGTCCTTTCACCTCTGAATCATTACATATAACAAAGGATACTAAACAAGAATGTCCCATGTCACCGATTCTCTTTGCTTTGGCTATTGAAATATTGGCAGATTCAGTATGTAACAATACAAAAATCAAAGGAGTAGATGTCTGTGAACAATACAATTCTAAAATAATCCTCTTTGCTGATGACATATTATTAACATTATCCAGTATAAAATAGACATTAGATGAATTGGATATTTGAATTGACACATTTTACAGGACTTCAGGACTCCATTTCAATAAATCAAAATTTTTATTTTTAAATAAAAAAAGAATTGTAGACAATGGGAAATCACATAATAGGGAAACAATAGTATACCTTAAAATATCTGGGAATTTAGTTATGTAAGGATAATAATTAATTAGTCTCAAAAAACTACAATAATATCATCAATACAATTAAACTTTTTTGGAAAAGTGGAACAAAATAATATTAACATTTGAAGATAGACTACAGTTAATAAAAGTGGTTTTACTACCCCAGATTCTATATATGGCTTTGGCAGTACAACTGTTACCAGAAATGAATATACTCAAAGAAATAAACTCATGCCTAATAAAATTTGTATGGTTTTCCAAAAGAAACAAAATATCAGACCATGGAAACAGGAATGATTAAACATTCCTGATATAGAAACATATATAAAATCATCAATATCTAAAACAATTTCATATTGAATAAGTCCAAATTATTCTGCAGATTGGAAAGAATTAATAACTGTAATATCAATAAATTAATTTGATTTACAAAAAAAATTCAAATAACAGATGAAAAAAATTTGCCATGGCACATATGTATTAGTATGCAGTGTAGCATAGCTAAGCCCACTAAAACTGGTATCATTTAGGAAAATTATTAATGCAGATATAGATTTAAAAATCTGGTTTGATCTTTTAACACTTTTCATAGTTGCAAGGAGCTTTCCACATAAAATATACAGAAAAATAATTAATTCCTGGGAATGGAAAGGATTTGTTTGTTGGTTTCAATGTATCAAAGAACTAAAAGTTCTGGATATGCAAACAATAGAAACAACATACAAAGTTCCACAACAAGATTGGCTTACTATGCAAAGCATTCTGACATATTTATGCAGAATAATTAGTAATTCTTCATTTAAAGAAATACCTAAACTTACAAAATACCTATATGAAATCGTATATAACGATTATGACATGGGAAATAGTATTTCGAAATTTGACAAGATATTAATAAATTATAAAACAACATCCAAATCCTCATATTGGAATTATATGACAAAATTACACTTATTACAGCTAACTGAAGAAATCAAATCAAATATTTTATTATTGATAAAACATACATCCTTTACACAATATTGGAACATTTTTAATTGGAAATGCTTGCATAGAGCATTCTAAATTCCAGATAGATTTACTAAAATTAATTCTTCCACAAAGGGAATATGTTGGAGGTGTGAGCAAATACACAATGCAGACTGGAATCAAATTTTTTTCAACTGTGTTAAACTTAAGCCATTTTGGAATGGTATTAAAAACTTTTTACAAGCTTTATTTAATGAATCATTTAACTTATCTAAAGCTCTAGTATTATTAAATGTGCATGAAGGTCCTCATTTAAATGAGTCAAGTATGTATCTAGTACGGACAGTATTTGCAATCTCAAGGAAGTGTATAACAAGAAGATGGAGTACAAACACAATACCAACTTTGGAAGACTTCTACAGCCTACTAAAGACCACAGCATTGTTGGAAATTAAAATTAAAGAATTAAGGATTCAATCCTTAGCCATTTATTAACAATCCATGGAAAAAAGGTCTTATCATTGATTTACACTTTACAATAACTGAACCAAATGCACTCTGATAACTGGATTGTTACATGTATAAAGTAATAGTATATATTGAGCTCTGTTATAGTGTCAGGCTGATGTAAATAGTGTACATTGTTATTTAAGATGTTATAGGTAAATGCTTTGGAATTTATTCAACTGTATTAGAAAAATAAAAAAAATTTGAGAAGAAAAAAGATACTCTAGACTCCAGCAGATTACTGCACTTCTAGGTCAGAGACACTCAGTGTCAGTTGTAAGCCTTGTCATTTGTTCTCACCAGTTACCAAGCTATTCACCAAATGTATGGCAGTTCTAGTAACTTGTCTCAGACTGAAGTATGTTCATGTCTTCCCTTATCTGGGCAGCTGGCACCTCACAACCACTGCAAGGGAGTCATTTTTCAGACCAAGGATCCATTTATTACAGCCTTTCACAACCTTGGAGATATCAGTGAACATTTCAGTGTCATAGTCAAAACTGTTATATGCACACACTTCTAACAGTTGCCACCTGGACAGGATGAACTGCATGGTCAGTTTACTGCCAATTTCCAGCATTCAGTCAACTGTATTTATTTGTTTGATGTGTCTCAGGCCGACAGTTGCATTATGAAAAGTACATGATGAGAGTATTCAGTGGACAGTCAGTGTCACATGGAATCAGATTTTGGACCCAGTGTCCTTTCTGATTTGATTATCTAAGAGCTGCCATCAACATCTGCGATGGCTTCAGCAGAATTGCAATTATTAGGGATGCTCAGTTGTCCTTTGTCCCCCCCCCCACCAGTGTGACATTCATCATGTGTACATCTGTCCTAATGTGGGGTGGGTGGCACTGTTTAGGGCAGAATCCAGGGGATACTGTCACAGAAAGAGGCCACTTTGCACATCACTGTCCCGGTGATGAGGGATTTTGAGGTTGCAGGCAAACAAGATTCCCTCCACCAGCATGTGATTGCCATCCACTCCAACAATGTGTCCATGGTTTGATACATCAGTAAGCAGGGCAGGACTCGTTGATAATACCATATGTGGAAAGGTTATGAGATTCTGGGAATAGGCCATATCAGCGCAATGTTTTCTCTTTACAGTTCATATTTCTGGACTGACCATCTCTTCATCAGTCAAGCTCAATTGATGTTTACTTATGCTTCAAGCTCAATTGATGTTTACTTATGCTTCATCTGTCATCTACCAGTCAAGCAGTGAAAAACACCATCTTTCTCCGCTAGGGAAGGCCTTGCTGTGACCTGTTTGCATCCCTAACCAATGTCAAATACAGAACCTATTTACTCTAAACCCTGCCATAGAAACAGACACTCTGAGATGTTCTGGTTCAGTAGTGGACTCCAGATCTTCTTTATGCCAGCCCCTTTGACACTCATAAGGATACTTACCTAGAAGGTAAAGATTCACAAGACCAAGGTCATTCCCATAACCTTATTTTGGCCCAGGCAAGTTTGGTTTCCTCTGTTATAATCTCACAGTTTAGAGGCACTTCTTATCCTCAGGATTCAGAGGTATCTATCCCAGTTGCCCAGCTTTCATTATCTGCTCCTACAGCCCCTTAAATTAATCACATGGTTTCTTATGTTCCCTAATAGCCAGGGACCTATTGTTGCCTTTGACTGTAGTCCAGATCATTAAAACATTGCAGAAATCCTGTACCTGGAACAAGTGGATTTGATTTTCTTGTGTGGCCAGTGGAGCAAAATGTTGACACATACTCAGATCTGGTTCCAGTAACTTCATATTCTTTAGCTGACTGTTTATAAATGAGCCTGCTTCTGAACAATATTTGTTCACTTAGCAGCCATTTCTGATTTCTGTCAGTGTATGAGCTCTTCTTTATTATCTTTTCCCTCAGGGAAGCTGCCACACCATGGAACTTAGATTTTATACTAGAAGTTTGACTCTAAAACCATTTGAACCAGCTGCTACAATCTATCTTAAATTCTTGTCAAGGAGGAGTGTACTGGTGGCATTGATGTCAGCCAGGAGAATTTCTGTGATTCAGGTCTTGTCTTCTCTACTTCCTTATATTGTATTTCAAAAGGACAGGGTCTATTTACAAATTCAGGTTTTACATGTAAGAGGATAACAGAGCTTAATGTTAACCAGACCAAAAAAAAAACCTTCTTCATTCTCTTTCCTCATTATTCCAGTAGGGGAGACTTTATTCAGTATTATCTACATACTTGTTGTCAACTGTGCTCATGCGTAGACATAACCAAGGGTGTAAGAAAGGATAGTGTCTTTTTTTTGTTTCTTTCACTTCAGACAGATAGAAGTGAAAAGTATTAAAAAGCCACCCTGTCTGGATGGTTGACAGACTGCATTATGTTTTTGTTTTGTAAAATGCAAAAAAAGACATTGAGATAAATCCAATGCTCATTGTGCTAGATCTGTAGTTACATCCCAGAATTTTTTCAAAAACTCTTTAGTTGATGATATCTTTGAGGTTGTGACATAGGCTTAATTGGACACTTTTGCAAGATATTGTAAGCTGGATGTGATCACAAGGTGTATAACAATGTTTGTGTCCAACTGATTCCATGGTATGATGTCATGATACCACCCTGGAGGCTGTAGTTGAGGACTCTGTCCTGAGGTTAAGATGGATGGACAATATCATGTAAGATGTGCAAGTCCATCCATTTCAACAACTTCATCCACCTTCCCCTTTCCTTTCCTTGCAATCTTTCCCACAAAGAGACTTGGCTGCCCAAATTCCTACCTGCTAACTAAATAGTAGTGTTTTTAATGCAAAGTTGATCAGGAGAGTTGGGGAAGTTTGGTACATTGTGGAAGCTAGGGGAGATGTTTTAGTGCTTAAGAAAGTCTTATGAGAAGCTGCTGCCTGTAGCAAGCCAGTCCTAAAGTTAAAATGAACAGGCATGGCTCATGAAGGTATAATGTTTATGGTAAGTGCATACCTTTCATTTTCAACAAGTAAATACAAAGTAAAGAATAAAAAATGTAACTACAAGAGAAAACCATACCTGAAGATTAAAGCTTCTGCTGCTCCCATCAGTCTGTTGTCGTATTTTGAGAGACTGTCTAGAAAGCACCAAGTAGCAATCAGATTAGTGCTTAAGAGTACCTAGTAGTAGAAAGTGGGTTGACTGCACATATCCTGCTGCTGCTGCTTTATCGGAGTACAGTTAAGTTTTGCTGGTAAATCACATAATCTTTACTAGGTTGCATTTCCTATTTATTTTAATGGGAATATTTGGGGTAAATAATTGGTTATTAGTATTACTCTACTAGCCAAAAAAAACCCATTGGTGTCCTGACAAGACATTTTTTCTAATTTTAAGAGAGTTTCATGTTGATTAAAAAAAAGAGAGAGAGCGCAAAACACTAAAATAGGTAACATGGTCACCTGCTGTTAAGCTGTTTTATAGAGGTACTGAGGTTAACTCTGTACCCATCATTGAATTGTTAGGTTCTGAATGATAGCCATTAGGTAGAAAAGAGGCAAACTAGGTCAGCTAAGTGTTCCTTGAATTTCCCCAATACTTATGTTTCCTTACTGTTTTATATTACGTTTGGAATAAGTGGTAACTAACAGAACTATTTCTCTCCCCACCTGCCTTTCTCTCTACATATACCATAAGCCTGCTTTTCTGTCACTTCATATTGCAGTTCCTGTTTGTATTACTCTAACTTACCTTTAATTTCTCTATAAATGGAGAAATATTTCTCTGACTGTTAAGTCATCACCACATAACTTGTATGTACTCTTAATAATTGTTTTAATATTAGGACTAATTTGGTATAGTTATTTAACTGTATTTGTTTTTAGCTTATTTCTAACGACAGTATATTATTATTAATATGTTTTGTGATACTTTGGAGATTTTCTCCCCGGGTCTCCGCTGAAAATGGGCTTCTACCCAGTCAGACTTTCCCAGGAAACAAATGTCAATAAATAAATAAATAAACTACAACTTATCAGTACATTATTCTATAGCTGTAATCATTCATTGCAGTTAGAACCTGTACACAGTCTCTTAATCCGTAGATAACTATTTGGTTAATGTGAACTCTTTTTGTTCTTTCAGGCAAAATTCTTAAAGATGATACAGCACTGAAGGAATATGACATCAGTGAGAAAAACTTTGTGGTGATCATGGTGACAAAAGTAAGTCACTGTTGTACTTTGATCTGAGATATTTTGTTCAGAGTACAGGAGCCAGTTTAGTAAAACTAGGAGGGGGGGGTCTCACTGAGCCACTTTAGAAATGCAGTTAAACTAATTTCACTAGATGAAACTGAGACTTACTTTTGAATGATTCTAGTCTTCAACCATTGATGTCTGAAGATGTGTTCCCTGTGAGCAGGCTAATAGTACTGGATATAAAACTGGGATCTTTTTAGGACAAAAATGTATTTACTAGTACTTGTTGCCCTATACTTTAATTCAGCTATCTTGGATGTTGGTAATTTTCCTCTGCCAATGTTGTGCTAAGAATGCAAAACTTCAACCACTGAGGTATTAAGTAACACACTAAAGAAGACAGAAATATAGTTGCTGGAAGATTGCAGTGAAGCATACAAGTTAATAGCATCTGTTACGTAACGAACAAGTGTTGTTAGCATCTGTTATATATTGGCAGGATATCCAAAGGCTGTCTATGAAGGAGTGTCTGATGTAGAGCTACCCTCTTACCTGCATGTATACTAACTGAAAAAAAAACATTACTTGGGAAAAAATGGTTTCATGATGGTGGGCAGCGAGTACATATGCTTGACTATGTATCATTCCATAAAACGTTAAGATGTTGGAGAGTTATCTCTTTTAAGCCATGTATAAGGTTCTAGACTGTAACGCTAGGGATGTATGATATGTTTGATGCATAGCGACACCAGTGGTAAAGTGTAACCTATGCTCATTTATTTATATAGGTATATTTATGTCCAGATATTTTGATCTGTCTTATGTTTTTCTCCCTACCATCCAGTCCAGCAAATGTATCTTTTAAGAAGTGGTCCATTTTTTGTAACCTCTAGGACTTGCACTGCAGACATTTTAACTGCTCAGCAGATAACTTTCCCAAGCTGCCAGGCATCTGTTCCATCACTTATTACAAAGCTCCCTGTCTTCACTCAGTTGCCATGCTCAAGCTTCAGACAAAAGGAACAATATTCCTCTGGCTGCCTGCGAGACATTTATGAAATTTTGAACAGATTTTATTTTTTCAAAGATCACTGCTTTTCTGCTTGTTGCTTAGGTCTTAAATTGTGAGTATCTAATTAAACTTTTATTTAAAAAAAACTTTTCCTTTCACACTTCCCATGAGGTTGGACTTATTCCACTCCTAATACAGATCATGACGTCGGCTCCCTTATTTTCAAAATGCACCTGTGGTCCAATTATCCTACCTCTAAACAGCCACTTCAACTGTTTGTATTGCTTGGGGATCCTCTCATGGTACCATTCAATTTGTTTAGGCTTCAGTAGACCAGTGAGACAAAAATACTGGAAGGTTTTAAGAGAGTTGTTGTAGTATTCTTCACAACAGGGATCTTCTGCCAAGGATAGCCCATTGTCTGGCAAGTATACCAAACCTTTAAATCTTGTCTGTGCTGTATGTCACTCATATGCTCCCCATAGAGGACATAAGGCATAAAGGTGATATACAGATGCAGTTACCCAGAACTTCTTAGCTGCCAGTCTGAATAATGCCATTAATCATCCATCTGATTGCCCTTTTGCTCTGCTGAATACCTAGGCATCAGATAAGTGCCCCATTGAGGTCTTTTCTTTTACTTTTGGTCTTGTTCTCTTTTGTTTACCTAGAGTTCATGTCATCCAAGAAAGGAAAATGTCAGTGTGTGAGGTAGATTCTCCATAAGGATCATCATGGACAGTGTCTTTTTTGTTTGAGTGCTTCCCCCGACCATGCATCCTGTAACATTTGCAAGGTTTTTGTGCCCAAGACTTTAAGAAGCTGTTTCTCTTTAATGACCATTTAACTTGAGAACCAGAGGCTTAATCAGTCAGCTCAGGGTAACATGGCGGAATCCATCAACCTTGAGGTGCTCCCATGTAGTAAGAAGAAAGACGAGAAATCTCGGCCACATTCTTTGGCTGTCTAGCCTCCACCAGATGTCTCTCTAGAAGCAGATACTAGCTCTGTTGGCTGTCTGGTATCTAGGTTTGGATTGCTCTGCTGCAATCCTGTTGGAGGCCGGCATGGATCCTTCCTTTCACATGTCCTCTGAGGCTTTGCAGGCATCTGCTGTGGACATCAAGGGGGAACCACAGTTGATTATCTCAGAGGGCCCTAGAGGGATTCTACAGATTCTGGTCAGGGAAGAGGTTCCAGGTACTCTTATTGAATTCTGTCATGGTTCAGAACCTCCAGTGTTTGTTAGGGCTGACGGCCATACCTAGAAAAAGAAGACTAAGCACTCTGCTGTACACCCTAAGGATCCTCACAGGGAATGGCAGGCATTTACTTTATTTAATGCCATAATGGCCCTGAAGCCTTCCCAAGGGGTTTCTCTGCTTACTCCCCCTTGGACTTCAACCCCTTCAAAATGGGCTAGGGAACCTGATTCCTCAGTTGAAGATTCAGAATCTGATGAAGTGTCCCTGTCCTATTCCTCTCAGATGTCTTCACTTTTCGCTTATGGTTCTGATGAAGATGAGTCCATCAGTCCTCTGTCTCCCTTTGATGAATGTTTTTTTGGGGACATAATAGCTAGAGTGATGGAGTACTTTATGTGGGATTCTTCTCAGGTATCTGATATCCAGAAAACGTATGAACTGCTTCAGGTGAACACTTCTAAACTTTTTGCATTTCCTTCTGTGTTGGCTGCTGTGTTAGACACCTTTATAGCTGCCTCCAAGTCTTCTGATTCTCAGCATCCTACGCCAAAGAAATCTGAAAGATACTATAAGGTTCCAGAGGATTGTCAATTCTTAAGTGTCCGTCTGCTGAGCCCGCTGTGGTGTCAGTCTCCGATGACAAACCTTCTAAGCTTTTGCTGTCTTCCAAGCTTCTGCTTTTTGATAAGGATAGTAGGGCAATGGAGAGGGTTATTAAGAAGGTCAATACTACTTCTGCTTTGGCCTTTCGGGCTGTCATTTGCAAGACCCACATTACCAGATATGCTGTGGCCTTGATTTCTCAGGCCTGTCAGTCAGGTTATTTCTGACTTCCCTGATTCTGAAGGTAAGTCCCCTGCCTTATCTGTTCTGGGCACTACCTCTCAAGTTGCTCACCATGCTATAGAGTTTAAGTCTCTTCAAGAAAAGGATAAAGCCTTCAGGATCTTAAAAATATTTTATCTCCCCTATCCCTAAGTTCCAGAAGAATTATCCTGCTAGGTGTGCTTCTGTGCTCAGGCAGCCTCGTCAGGCCTCTAAAGTCAGAAGGGTGGTAGTTGAGCTCCTCCTCCGAAGTCTTCTCAGTCTCCTGTGGCCTAGAAGCCTCTTTTATCCAACAAGCCTGGTTCTCTTTGATATTTTGTCCCTCCAACCCTTGACCAGGTTCTCTTGTCCCTTCGGCTCTCCCTCTGTCTTCCAAACTGGGATCTCATCACCTCGAATTATCTATCATCAATCAGGTTTATTTCATGGTATAGAAGAAGTCTCTCCCTCCTTTTTGAGGGATTCCCCAACCTCCTCTGGGGCAGCTTCCTCATTTCTCAGAGGTTCTTGGGTCCCTGTTGGACCAGGAAGCTGTTCAACTTGTCTTTTGTTCCCAAGTAGGAGGTGTTTTTTACTCCAGGATATTCCTGGTTCCTTGAAAGGAGTGCACTTGGAGACTTATTCTGGATCTCTGCTTGCTCAACATCTTTGTCGAGGTTCCTTCTTTTTAGATGCTCACTCTTCAGACCCTGTTTCGTCTTTTACTACTGGATCTGAAAGATGCTTACCTTCATATTCCTGTTCACCAACTTTTCAAGAAGTTTCTACATTTCTCTGTTTCTTCTCTCATTTTCAGTTTTGTGCTTTGCCCTTTGGCCTCTCTACTGCCCCAAGGGTATTCACAAAATGCCTAGCTCCTGTGATTGCTTTTTGCAGGCTCCAAAGCATTCACATTTTTACTTATTTAGACAGTGTTGTTTCAGACACCTTCTTCCAGTTGCCTGTTAAAGGATCTAGAGTTTACCATTTCTGTTTTTCAGAGTCTGGGGTTCACTATCCACTTCCAAAAGTCTGCCCTGACTCCCTGTTAGGATCATGTGTATCTGGATTGCAGGAATCAGACAGTGCCAATTTTGACCTACTTTCCACCTCCAAAAGACCTGTCTTTTTTAATGCAATACTCACCATGACTGTAACTTATAGGCCATGTAGGGCAGTAGTAATGCAGTAAAATATCACTTTCAGTGCAATACATGCAAATTCATAAATTAAGCATAGTGCAATAGTCTAAGATCCATAGTTCAATCATCTAATGTTCACAGTGCAATACTTAAATGTCTGTTTGTGTGCAAGGATCAATGCAATGTCTTAACCAAGTACCTGTGCAGTACTAAAGTCTCATGCAAGTAAGTGTTCAGTTCAAAAAGTGTTAAAATGTGTTTCTAATTATGTGCATTATCAGTCTGTCTACCTGCATGTCTGTGATGTAATAGCTAGGTGTTACATGTGTAAATGTCTGTGGAAGTAGTCTATATGTTGTCTGCACATGGAGTCTGGAGATATGGAATTTCGTTCAGTTTTTACTCTTGTGTGATTTCTGAATGACAATAAAGTTTACTTTGACTTTGACAGCTTTTTCAGTCTGTCCTTACTCTGCCTGCTGTTCCAGCCAGAGAGTTTCTTCGAGCCCTGGGATTCATGGCCTCTTTTATTCCAATGCTCCCTCTTGCCAGACTGCATATGTGGAAGGTTCAGTGGTACCTCAAGTCAGTTTGGCTTCAGCACTGCCACCCTCTGGATTTTGGTGTGCCACTCCTCCCTGGTCAAAATAGGGAATACGGGTGCTGGATTCAGCAACTTACCCTCAACCCAGGCCTGCCCTTTCAGCCTCCAGTTCCTTCTCAAGAATTGTTAACAGATGCCTCAGACTTGGGGTGGGGAGGCTTCCTGTGGTCACCAGAAAGTTCAATGTCTCTGCCTCCCATTAGAAGTCAGACCATATTAACATCAAAGAGATGAGAGCTTTGATTCTGGCCCTTCAGGGTTTTCACCCCATCCTTTCTCTAGGCCTTCAAAAGGTTTACACAGACAACACCACAGTGATGTGGTATGTCAACAAGCAGGGAGGCACAAAATCTTACCTCCTTTGCAGGCTGTCTGTTCAGGCCTGGGATCTGGCTGTCAGTTATCAGCTATCTCTTCAGACAGAGTATACTCCTTCAGAGCATGATCTAGTGGCAGACTCTTTGAGCAGGTCCAAAACACAAGCTCACGAATGGATGGTTCACAAAGATGTGTTTTTGGACATAGTCCATCAATGGGATATTTCTCAGATAGATCTCTTTATCTCCCTACTGAACAGACAGCTCCCTCTTTTCTGTTCCAGAGTGCTGTGCCATGTGAAATGGAAGATGAATGCCCCCCCCTTTTTTTTTAACCCTGGAAGAGGATGTTTCTCTATGTCTTGCCTTCCCTCCCCTTCCTCTGCTTCCAAGAGTCCTGCAGAAGATTCAACTAGACTCCCCAGAAATCTTGTTAGTGACTCCCTTTTGGCCAAGACGGCACTGGTTCCCTCTCTTAATGCAGCTGGGCAGGGGCAATCATCGCAAGTTACCTCACCAGTTGGACTGCCTCACACAAGACATGGGGTCATTTATCCATCCTCACTTGTCCACTCTTCAACTGACACTGTGGGTGATAGGGTTATGATCCGTTATAGGCACCTTTTTTTCTGAGGAAGAGCTTAGGGTTTTACAGGAGGCAAGAAAACCTGCAGCCAGAAAGTCTTCTATGTCCAAATGGAAACAATTTTCTTTCTGTTGCTACGCTAATAACCAAGATCCTTTTTCACTCCCTCTGGTTCTCTCCTGTTTGTGTGAGTTGCTCCATTCTGGCTTTGCCTGTTCTTCTGTAAAGACCCATTTGTCAGATATTTCTGCCTGTCTGCCCTTGAATCCTCCTTTGGCTTCTAGTTTTGAGGTCAAACAGCTTCTTAAAGGTGTGCTGCATCTTAGGCCCCCAGGGAAGCCTATTCCTCCTCCTTGGAACCTTAATTTTGTTTTAGAAAAAATGACCCAGGCTCCTTTTGAGCCTGCAGGTTCAGCTTATCTGCAGCATTGTGCCTGGAAGACTATCTTATTGATTGATCTTACTTTTACTTGGAGGGTTTCTGAGCTTCAGACCCTTAATGGCCATACCTCCTTTCTTGATTTTTCACATGGATAGGCTGTTCTTTTGTACTAATCCTTCTTTTATGCCCAGAGATGTTACTGAGTTGTCTTTGAATCAGGCGGTACAACTACCTTACTTTTTTCCTTCTTCTCAGTCTGCTAGTGAGAGAGGGCCCTGTATGCCTTGCATTTGCACAGACAGCTCAAGTATTATTTTTATAAAACTAAGGTGATTTGTATGTCTGACCAGCTTTTTGTTTCCTGTCATCACAGGGCATTGGGTTTTGGTGTTTCTAAGCAAACCCTCTCCTCCTGGATTTCTAAAGCCATTTCCTTTTGTTATTCCTTTTATGGCAAGTGTCTCTTCTTTTGTTATATCTCACTCCACTAGGGCTATTCCTTCTTCTGGTGCTTTCTTCAAGGGTTTGGACACCAATTCCATCCTTGAAGCTGCTTCTTGGTCTTCAATGCATACCTTTTCTAAGCATTATAAATTTAATATAGTTACTAGGACCAGAGCGGGTTTTGCTAGAGCCTTTTTTCATGGCTTCCATGAGGGCTGTTCCCAGCTTTCCACCTCCCAATCCTTTCCTTGAGCTTCTAGACTCTCCCTACTGTGAAGAATACTGCAACAGTACTATAGAAGGACAGAGTACAGTTGATAAAATCCTGCCATAACAGTAGATGTCCTTCTCTTCACTGTTGTCAGTATTCATTCCCTCCCACCAACACCCTTTTTTTTTTTGGGGGGGGGGCTTTGTTTTGGTTCCCCCCTTAGTCGAGGATCTCCCTTTTCCATTTACATTTCTTCCTTCTGGATGTGCGTAACCTCTTTTGTCCAAAGTAGACTGCTTTTGTACTGGGTCAGTTCAGTTATGGGTAACTGCGTCCATACATCACTTTCATGCCCTATGTCCTGTATGAGGAGCATATATGTGAGGTATGGTGCATACAAGATCTAAAGCATTTGATATACTGGCTGGATGTTGGGGGTATCCTTGGAAGGAGATCCCTGCTTCAAAGAATACTGCAACATGAAGAGAGGGCCATCTACTGTTATGGTAAGATTTTACACAACTGTACTTTTCCTCTCCATGGCCTGTAACTGCAGTCTCATTTAGGCAATAGCCTGCATTGACCATAATAGCTTATGACCATTTGGTTGTAGCACTTCACAGGTATGATTGTCTACCCTCTGAGATTCCCAACCAGTCCCAGATCTAGGTTGTTAAGGGGTCTTCATTCTTTTCTGTCATTTGCCTCTTTTGTTTGGCACCGGTTTCCCCTAACATTGGTTGTGCCTTCACTGGTTTCATTGCCAGATTTTTTGATGCCATCACTACCACCATCTTTTTTGTTTTCCTGTTGCTCTGATTCATTTGATGCCTGATGTTTAGTCTCAGTCTCCTCCAGCAGTTTACCGGGCATTCTTTTTTTCTGACAGTAGCCTTGCCAATGTACATCACTCTGGAATTTCAAGTTCCATTGTATTTAATGCCATCAGTACTATTTGTGATATATGTAACATTTGATCTGATGTTATCTCTTCATTCTGTTCCTCAGTGGATGGGTAATTGGGTCTAACCTTGGATCCTTCTTTGGCCACTCAAGACTTTGGATCCCAAGCTTAGGCTCCTCCCCTTACCCAAAACCCCTTGCTAAGTCCAACATTACCTCAAATCGTAGTCCAACATTACCTCAAATCGTGTTTGCAAGTTCCTTTGCTACTGACATGGATCTACCATGCTGAGGCTCTGGTAAAGTTTTGAGAAAACCTTGTTGTTCTTGGTACTTTTGCAGTTTACTTCCAGTTTACTTCCTTGTACCCTTACCTCCTGTCTCTTGACTATTGCTTATATTCCTTTTCTCTCCTCTTGCCTTGTCACCATCTTTAATGTAAAAAAAAAAAAAATCTTGCTTATGCACCCACTATTTTCTTAATATTTTCTTCATATAGAAATAGTTCTCTTTTTCTTTATCTATTATTGTTGGCGTCGGACTAATCTTTTTCTGGTTGCAATGGCTGGTAAATCTTGAGTGTTTAAAAAGTATTTGGCTGCAGCCTTAAAATACCTAACTTAGGTACAGACTCCAAAAGTGCATATTGTCTTTTGGCTGATTACTTAAATGACTAATGTGCTATCTTCACTGCTTTCAGCACCCGAGCTATAGTTGAAAGAAATACACTTATCCTAAAGGGACTTTCCCATGCCTCTTTTGGAGAATCATCCAAGACTCAAGCAGTTGATACTGGAGCTCCCCTTTTTCTAAGAAATCCTTGGAAAAAAATCAAACGGGAATAAGGTCATGGGGGCAAAATAAAATAACAAACTGGTATTCATCTTCTATTGCTGCCTCTGCCCTGCTGCCCAAATCTTCTAAGCCTTCGGACTAGGATGTCTGATTTGGGGAAATTCTTGAACTTTTGAGATGATAGGTGGGTGGTCCACTGATGCCCACACCCAAGAGGAGGCCGTGTTCCTTGAAGTCTTTGGTTCTGGCTCAGCTACGTCTTTGGTGGTTCCCCTCACTGATGAGATGGTGGATCTCATCTTGACTAAGTGGGCATGAAAGGAGATGGACATTGCTGAACAAATTCCCCATAAACCAGATAAGGAGTTAGTGTCCCAAAAAGATCAGCAGTATTGGAACAAGGGGTTGGACATGGATTTCATTGTTTTTGGCAGCGGCCTTCAGAAAATAGCCCACAGAGGAAAGCTCTTCTTTCCATCCCCCTACCAGTGAGTTGAGGGCACTGGACTGATTCAGGAAGCAGACATATGCTTCAGCTACCTTGGGGGCTGAATTACTTGGCACACATCACAAGATTTTAAAGGGATTTGACTAAAGAAATCTCCACGTCCTTTTCTGGGTTTATATCTGCAGAAGACAAGAAAATGTTGACTTCTCAGTTAGCCACCCTGCATCACTGTCCAGTGTGTCTGTGCATCTTATCTCCTGTCCTACTGAAGGCACTTCAAGAGCTACAGCTATGGGCATTATCATAAGGAGATGCCTGGATGTCCTTCTTCTATTCTTATGTTGCAGTATTCATAACATGAGGGATTCACTGCCAAAGGTGGTCCCGATGTTCAGCCAATATACAAAAGACTTTAACCACTGCATGATACGTGGAACGTTGCACGTAGACCAGCAGCCGGAGTAGGCCATACAAGTGACATCCACATGTACTTTCCTCAGAACTTCTCTGCTGCCAGTCTGAATGCCATCTACAATTGTTGGTCTGCTAGCCTGAGTTGTTTCCTGTATTTAAGAGATTCAGATAACTTCCCCATTGGGGTTTTCTTTTATATTTTTTGCTACTGCTTTTTTGCCGTGAAGTTACATGTCACCAATGCCAGTGTGTAAAACAAATTCCACATAAAAACAGTCATGGTCCGTGTCTCTTCTGCTTAGGGCTCAACACGACCATAAGTCTTGCCCTATCTGTAAAGCTTTTGTTCCTAAGACCCTACGTAGCTGCCTTTCCACTCTTAATATTTATCTTGAGAATCAAAGACTGAAAGGTTAGCATGTGACATTATGGAGAGTACGTTGAGGTCTTCTGAGTCTGCTATGAAGAAGGCAAAAACAGGCCTGAAGTTCAGTTGTGCCTTCCCTTCCAGTCGTCTCTCTCAAGGCCAATGTAGGCCTGGAAACCCAACCAGATTTTGGCTTGGATGCTAAGACAGGTACCACATCGGAGGCCACAAGGGATCCTGCTATTGGCACTTCCGCTTTGGGCGAACAGGGGAAACTGAGGCTCATTATTTCAGAGGGCCCTAGAAGTATTTTGCAATTTTTAGTAAGAGAGGAAATACCGATGAATATCATTAAATGTAGGCCTACGTCAGGTCCCTCCACCTTTCACAGGGCTGATGTTCCTCTTAAAAAGAAGCAGAAAACCAAACATGTCTCTGCCCCTCAGGACCCACCTGCTGATTGGAAAGCTTTCACACAAGGCTTGTTTAATGCCCTTATGGCTCTTAAACATCTCTCAGGGGTTTCCCTTCCTAACCCTCCTTTAACTTCTTCACCACAGAAAAGGATTAGAGTGCAAGATTCTTCTGAAGAGGAGGATTCCTCTGAGGATGAATCCTTGGCCTGTTCTGCTCAGATTACCTTCGCCTTGGAATATGCCTCCTCTCCTGGTGAAGACATCACCTTTGGGGAGACTGATGCAAAGATGAGGGAGTATTTTAAGTGGGTCTGCTTTCAGGCTTCTGAGGTCGTAGAATAGTTACGTAAAATCTTACCATAACCATAGATATTCTTGTCTTCTTTGTTGCAGTATTCTATCCCTTCCACCTTCCCCCTGTTTTTGCCTTTTTCCTGGATGTATGCTTACCTCCCTTTGTTCCTTAGGCTGATGTTCTTACTGGGGCATTCATTTCTGAGGATGGTACATGCAAACATCACTTTTATGGCTTAAGCCGGCTGCTGGCCTACGTGCGACATCCCACGTACCTTGCAGTGGTTAGAGTCTTTTGTATACTGGCCAAACATCGGGACTGCCTTTGGCAGTGAATCCCTCATGTTAAGAATACTGGGACATAGAAGAGAAGGACATCTATGGTTATGGTAAGATTTTACCCAGTTATTCTATGTGCTTGTGTGACTTTGCTCAGTACTTCTAAGACTTCCTTTATTAATGCTTTGTTTGATGGATCAACACTGTTTGGGTCTAAAGTGAAAGGAACATTGACCAGAAGTGAAGAAGATGGAAAGACCCTTTCCTGCCATTGGTATGTGGTTCTGTATCCCCCAGGGGTCTTTTTCTGGGTAAGAAGCTATGGTTCTGGAAATCTGAAGAGATCTCTTCAACACTACTGGAGACAGCCCCCCCCCCCCCGAGGCACAGATGGGAGTTCTAGTAATGGGCATCACCCATGTGATAGAGGTGGGACACAGAAACAAGGCTTCAGTGGTCCTTTCACCGAGAGGCCTAATCATTGTTACTGAAGGACTGCCTGACTGCCATTCACTGGAGGCAGTCTGAGGGTGCTTATCCCTGCACCACAAAGCCTGAATGTTGGTCACGAGCAACAAATGGATGCAGAGGATAATAATAACCAGAGGCGATTACATTCCATTTTTGTGTTTTCTGAAAAGCCAAAAAGGTTACCAAATGTTTCACCTTCTAAAAGACCAGCAGCACTCAAAGAAATACAAAAGCGGTTACAGAAGCTAAGCATCCAAGAGGTCCCATGAGACAAGCTAGGATCTGGAAATTACTCAAGATTCTTTTTAATGACAAAAAAGACTGGGGTTTTCAGAACAGTTCTGGACTTCAGTCTCCTCAACCAGTATATCAAACAATCAATATTCCAGATCATCACTGCTCAGTCCATTCTTCCACTCCTGAGAGCGAATGATTGGATGTGGTCCATAGATCTTATAGGATGCATACTACCACATCAGGATGGACAGGCAGTCCAGAGGGTTTCTCCACTTCCAGCTGGGAGCCAGTCACTTCCATTTCAGATCCCTGCCCTTTAGCCTCACCAATGTTCCTTGGATGTTCATTAAATGCAAGGCAGTGGTAGCAGCATATATCAGGCTACAAGGCTTCTGAGTGTTCCTCTCTCTGATAGACTGGCTTATTTCTGCCCCTACCAGGAATCTACTTATCCAAGCATAAATCTCCTTCCTATAAATGTGTTCAATGTTTGGTAGCATACGTTACAATTCTGTTCTGTACGAATTGATAGAGTTTATAGGAGCACACTTAGACACAGTTCATCAGACAGCAAAACTTCCAAAGAGCAGGTTATCCATTCTTCATAGTCATGCAAAGGTTATTTTCTCATCCCAAAAACCAATGACAAGGATGGTTCTTCATTTGCTGGGTTTGATGGCTGCATCCATCACATTGGTCCCACTTGCCAGATACCACATGAGAGTACTGCAGTGGATCCTAGAATTGCAGGGATCCATCAGGCGACAACCAGTGTCTTTCCAAGTATGTCTGGTGAATATTTTCATGACTTGCATTAATACAAAGTTCCCCAACCGAAATCAACTGTGACCATGGATGCTTCCCAGTTGGAGTGGGGGGCACTACAGGGGAAAGACCGTCCAAGGCACTTGGTCCACCTCTGAGGCCATACTCCATATCAGCAATCAAGAGATAAGTGGTGGTTTTAGTATTGCAGGGCTTCCACGACTACCTCCCTCAAGGACTGATATCTATCCAAACCAGCAACATGTCAATAGTCTGGTACATCAGAAAGCAAGGGGGAACCCGCTCTTACCCATTATGCTGAGAAGCCATGAAGATTTGACAGTGGATGATATCTTCCAGTCACTTTCTTTTGACAATGCATATTTCAGGAAAGTTCGATGTTCTAGTGGACAGCTTGAGCAGATATAGCCTCCTGTCTCACCATTGCTCCCTGAAGCAAAAAGTGGAAAAACAGATTTTTCACCATTGAGGCCAACCATGTGCAATCTTTTTGTTCTCTCCACAACACCAAATGCAGCAGGATGTTCTTTGTGTTTCACTGTTGCAGTCATCACACTTGTGTTATCAGCCTGCAGGTAGCCCTCAGTCGGCCCGAATACCAGAGAATTAGTATTTCTGCGTCCAGGGGTATAAAAACAGGCAGCCAATGGCATTACATCAGTCTTTCTTGCCGAGGAGCCCGAAGCAGAAGCAGTTCGCAAGTGCTGGTCGGCTGCTACCTGAATTTTCATTTACGAATTGAATAATCCTGAAGTCTTCTAAAACAAAGTACCCCACTGGGGATCCTTTTTTTTTTGGCCGATGTCAGAAAAAGTTAACAATTGTCTTACTTGTGGAAAGCAAATACCTCACAGAAATTTTCATTCTTTCTGTGTCACCTATTTACCACAACGTACCTCGCTGTCTGTTTTGTGCCTTGTTTAATGTCCGAACCATTCGTCGTCGGGCTCTTTGTCGCTAAATTCGTTCACTCTCTATCTCTGTATTCTGAAATGGCTTCGGTAAGCCAACTGACTACCGATATTCCAAAAAAACGTAAGGAATAAAGACAGAGACAGACTGCATAGGTCCAAAGTTGCAGATGATGCTTCCGTTAAGCTAGTCGCCAGTCTGCCGGTACTCAGTGAGGCGCTTTCACAGCCCCTGATGCCCACTTCACTGGATTTGCAGGCCTCTACCGAGACCCATTCGGAGTCCGGTATGCCGCAAGACTCTTCTTTGACTATGGAACTTGCAGATGTCTCTACCTTGGATGGGTCCAGAGGCACTGTGCAGGCACTATCTTCTGAGTCATTTTTTCGCTCTACCGATGTTCAACTACTGAGTTTCTTAAGCCCAGTTTACACACACCGCCTAGAAAACCTACAACCAAAGTGCATGCACCTGCTCCCATGCCACAAAAACAAATGCTTAGAATGGCAGAAGACCTTATTACACTGATTAGGGGAAGTATGTCTTCCCCTGCCAAGAGAAAAAGAGACCAGTCCCCCACAGCTTCTACAGACCAGGAGTCCGATGACTCTGAGATTTCTGATTATGAAGACATGCCCTTATCTGCTTATCAGAATTCAGATGCAGAGGAATACATTCCCTCTGCCTCCCCTCCAGAGGATTTTTCTTTTGGTGAAACCTTGCATACTTTAAGAGAGCATTTCCACTGGGAATGCCAAGACTATCCTTAGTCCAAAAAGAGACTCAGAGAATTCCTAGAGTTGCCTCAGCACAGGCCTTTAGCAATACCCCCTGTCCTGGATGTTGTTGATGATGTTTTTATGGAATCCAGTCTTACTCCTGACACTTTACCTCCTGCCCCTAGGAAATCAGACAAGTACTACAGAGTACCTGACACTCACAAATCCTACTGCTGACCCAGAGATCATTTCCCAGGGGCGTACAAGTTATCAAGGCTACTACAGCCAAGAATCCCACCCCTTCGGACAGGGATTCCACAGCTTTGGACAGATGGGGTAAGAAGGTATATATATCTGCAACTCTTGCTAGTAGGGCATTGAATTGTCAGTTTCACATGCTGAAGTACCAGCAGCATATTATGGAACTTATTAAACAAAAAGTGGTAACCTTTACAGACTGTGCAGAAAATAAAGAATTGCAGGAGCTTATGCACTCTGCAAGCCAAGTCAGTAAGCATACTTTGCAGTGTGGCTTTGACGCCCTAGAAGCATCTTGCAGAGTAGCAGTCACTGGATCTGTACTGAGAAGACATGCTTGGCTCAAGGAGCAGACCTTGCCAGACCGTTACTGGACACTCCTTTGAACAAGGACAATTTGTTTGGCACCAAAGCAGAAGAGGTTATTAAAAAGATGGAAGAAAAAGCTAAGTCTATGCAGACTATTAAAGAATTCTTACAAGTGCAACCCCCTACATTCAGTAGGCATTGCCCTTCCAAACACTGGTCCTTTCCAGCCCCCTCCAGGCCTTCTCAAATCAGACCCAGGGGAAACAGATCACCCAGACTACAGTTTCAGGGTATGCAGAGATCCTAAGCAGTGGGGTGCTCCCACCACTAAAGCAGGGAGTGGTAAGACACCTCCTTACGGAAAAAAACTCACAATGACTTCTTTACTCCATTCCCCAGCCCCGCCCAATTGCTTGTGCAGGCAGAGGAATATTCAAATTTTCCCGTACTTGAACGACTGCCTGATTCAGGCGGACAGTCAGGAATTGCTGTTGCAGCACCTGACATTTGTGAAACACCTTCTCACTTCCTTGGGGTACACCATCAACGAAAAGAAATCAAAACTGGTACCCAGTCAAAAGATTGTATTCCTGGGAGCAAGCTTGGACACATCCCAGATGGCATTCCTCACTTCAGAAAAACAAGTCTATCTGACAGCCTACTTCAAACAAATGGCCAAAAAAACCCAGCTATCTGCAAGAAAAATACTTAAGGCCCTAGGGTTCGTGGCCTCATGTATACTGCTAATTCCATATGCAAGACTGCATATGAGTAAACTTCAGTGGTACTTAAAAAGTCTTTGGTGCCAACATTCTCAGGACCTGGAAACAAGTCATTCCTGTCATACCCTGTCTAAGGACAGAGTTCCTTTTATGGGCAGAAGCATGCTATCACAACAAGGGACTGCCCTTTTCTCAACCCCACGCTGCCCAGACCCTAACCACAGATGCATCAGACTATGCCTGGGGAGCACACATGGACGGCAAATGCATTCAGGGCCACTGGAGCACAAGTCAAATTCATCTGCACATCAACCAAAAAGAGATGCTAGCTGTTAAGAATGCCCTGACAGCTTTCAGATCCCTACTCTTTCCAGGACAACTACTAATAAAACAGACAACACCACAGTTGTGGTACATCAACAAGTAGGGGGAACCCACTCCTACCCATTCTGCAGGTTAGCCATGGCCCTGTGGCACAAGGCCTTGGACATGCAAGTCCATCTGCAAGCTCAATTCCTGCCAGGCAAACAAAACTCACTGGCAGACGACTTAAGCAGAAATCTCCTAGACCCACACGTGGCAATTGGAGCCCAGCACCTTCAGCCTCCCCCTACAACCACCAGCTCAGCAAATTCTGCACCAGGAATCCTCACAGCAGGGCCTGGAAAGTGGATGGCTATCTTTTCAGTGGGTAAATCTCTCAAGCTATGCCTTTTCTCCTCTGCCCCTTCTCTCAAGAGTATTACTCAAGATAAGTCAGGACAGACCAAAGACAATTTTGATTGCCCTGCACTGGCCACGCCAGCACTGGCACCCACTCCTGCGCACCCGGCACCTACACCAGAACCCAACCCTGCTCTCTCAGGAGGAGGGACAGATTTTGCATCTACAACTGCAAACCGTAAATCTTGCAGCCTGGTTTATTGCTTGATTTCTCCCCCAGCAACCCTAAGCAAACAGGTACTGGACGTCATTCTTGAAGCCAGAAGACCCAGTACAAGAAAATCCTATGCTGATAAGTGGAAAAGGTTCTTCTCCTGGATTCTGTCTAAAGGAGAGGAAACAACTCTGCCCTCCCTGCCTCTAATCCTGGATTAATTAGCAGATCTACTCCACAAAGGCCTGTGCTTCTCCTCCATTAAGATACATGCCTCAGCCATTTCGGCTCATTACAACACTGGGCCACCTCTCTTCTCGCACCCTCTTATCAAACAGTTCCTGAGAGGGGCAAACAACTTAAGGCCACCAAGGAGAGCACCCACCCCTGCTTGAGACCTTAACTTTGTACTGGAAAATCTTGCGCTTCCCCCTTTTAAACCTGCTGCATCAGCAGACTTAAAATTCCTCTTGTGGAAAACAGCCTTGCTTCTGGCCATCACTTCAGCTAGAAGAGTGTCTGAGCTATAAGCACTTATGGCTGTGGAACCCTTCATTATTTTCCATACTGACAGGGTTTCCCGCAGGACTAACCCTTCCTTCATGCCAAGTGGTGTCCAGTATGGCTCTCAACCAATCCATCCATTTGCCAACTTTCTTTCCTAATCCTCAAAATAAAGGGGAAAGGATCCTGCACTCCTTGGAAATGCATAGACAGCTCAGATTCTACCTTAATAGGACTAAGCCCTTCAGAAAATCTGACCAGTTTACTAGTCAGCTTTGCAACAGGGGCAGAGGGCAAGGCCATTTCAAAACAAACAATTTCCAAATGAATACCACACTGCATCCATTTCTGCTACAAGCACCATGAGAAACCAACCCCTCAGGGGGTCAGAACACATTCCACTAGGGCAACATCTACCTCTACAGCATTTCTCAGGGGAGTCACTACCAGGGACATCCTGGAAGCTGCTACCTGGAGTTCAGTACACACCTTCACCAAGCATTACCACCTGCCTATCTTTTCTAAATCCAGGGCAGGTTTCACAACAGCAGTCCTGCAAGGCATACTAGCCAGCCCTAACTCTTCTTGACGGCCTCCACCCTTCTTCAGTTTGTGAATCCACCCAAGTGTGATGACTGCAACAGTGAAACACAAAGAACATAGTACAGTTGTGTACCCTTACCATAAACATAGATGTTCAAGGTTATTTACTGTTGCAGTCCTGGTTTCCTACCTCCAGCTCCTGGTTTTTCTCTCTCTCTCCTCTCTATGGCTATTACTCACCCCTTTCAGGGGTATTGGTATTGGTATTTACTTTTTACTGGTGGTGATTTCCCCACCATAACTTAGCTCCCTATTTGGGAGGCTTCTGACATTTGGGCAAGAAAAACTGATGTAATGGCATCGGCTTCCTGTTTTTATACCCCTGACGACCTGACGTAAGTCCTGGAATGACAGTATCTGACGCAGAAATACTAAGTCTCTGATATTCGGGCCGACTGAGGGCTACCTGCAGGCAGATAACCCAAGTGTGATGAATGCAACCGTAAATACACTTGAACATCTAATTTTATGGTAAGGGTACACAACTGTACTTTCTTTGCCCTGCTTCCCCCCTGGAGGGGGGTGTCACCCAAGGAGACGCTGATTCACACTTGGCCACCCAGTCTCCTTTATGCCTTTCCTCTGACTCCTCTCATCCCACAATTTCTTTAGAAAGCATTAGAAAGGAAGGTCTTGGTGATCATCATTGCTCCCTTTTGACTTCAATAAGTATGGTTCCCCTACCTGTGGCTTCTTCTGGATCTCATTTCTCTTCCATTCAGCCTGCCTCTGCCAGACATTCGAACCCTCAGATTAACCACTTGGTTCCCCACTTTCAGTGATGACTATTCAATCCATGCTTTCTTCTCAAGCGATCCACATTTCAGTTCATCCAAGAGACTGTCTACTAGGAAGATTTATAAAAGCAACTGGAAAACTGGGTCATTTAGATAGAAAAAATATAACTTATAAGAGTAATTTTTTGCTTCCTTTTAAGCATGAGGGGGTTCGGAAGTTTCATTCAATGGTTAATTTTGCAGTTGAGACAGCTTTCTCTGATTATGTTATTGACAAGAATGCTGGGAAGATTAGTTATAATCTGACTACAACAGAATGGAAAGCGTTAAAAACTCCTAGTAATTAATATGAACTTGTTATTAAACCATCTGATAAAGGCAATAAAATTGTTGATGTTATGTGATCCTATCTCGCCTACATTCTGACTGATGGGTTCGGAGCCGATCCCTCGGCTCCGACTCGGCACGCTTATGCCAAAGAGCGAAGTCTCTTATTGGCTGAGCTTACTATATCCCAGGATGCACCACTACCAGTCCCCAGATCTCGCTTTGCGCTAACTAGCAAAGACGTGGTCTCGAGCTGGCTGAGCTAAGTAGTGTCTTTTCACTAACTTTTTCTGTCAGAAATTTGCTAATTCTTTAACAAAAGCTGTTTTAACGGCTACTCTGTGCTGTTGTGTGTGTTTTGAAAATTTTTGTGGAAAATTTGTGTGTGATTGGTGTTTGTTCTGGCTACAGGCCCCTTGTTCTGTAGGGCCTTCCCTGTCAGTCAATACCCTTTTTGAACCTTTAGGGGTTCTTGGATTCCCTTAGATATATTCACTGTTGTATGTCTTCAGTTGGTCTTAATGTAATTGCCGGCTGTCATTCTTAACAAGTTAATCCTTGTAGTGTCAGTCTTTTTCAAAGAGTTTTGTCTGTGAGAGAGTTACTCAATTCTACTTATAATGTCTCAGGCGCCTAGGCCTTTGGGCTTTAAGAAGTGCACTAAATGTAGTTTTAAAATGTCTATCACGGATGACCACTCTCTGTGTGTATATTGTTTGGGCGCCAAACATTTGCAGGAGTCCTGCAGCGTGTGTCACGCTTTTTCCTCGAGGGTCCTCCAAGAGAGGAAAAATAAGCTTATATTGAAAGGCCTTATAAAACCCTCTTTTGAAGAAGCTTTAGCATCCTCTCCTTCTCCTGCTAAAAAGAAAAGGGCGTCGGCTCCGACCAGTCCGTCGGACCCGACCGCCAAAAGACATAGGCTTCTCCTTCGGCTCCAAGGACTTCGGAGCCGAGGGCGGAATGGTCTGCCTCGATGCCTCCAGTCTCGACTCCTCTGGCTTCGGAGCCGATGGCTGGGGCATCGAGAGGCGGGTCACCTTCATCGGCTCCACTGTTCTCGGAGCCGATGAAGGTTGTCCGCTCAGACACTTCCTCCTCGGCGCCTAAGTCCTCCTCGGCACCGATGGAAACTGGCTTGTGCATTCCTTCGGCGCCGATAGTTATCGAGTCGCCTCGGAGCCGGTCCCCTAGCCCCTTGGGGCCGTTGGAGAGGCCAACTCGAACCCGTTCAGTCTCCTCTAGGTCATCGAGGATGTCAGATTCGGACATAGACAGGGTGCTCCAAAGACTGTTCCAGTCCCCAGTCTTTCAAAAATTTGTTTCGGCTCCGACCCAATTGGCTTCGGAGCCAATAGCCCATTCCATTGCCATTCCTCCTCCGACCGCTTCGGCTCTGTCGGAGCAGGTGCTGTTGGAGCCGGTGGAGATCCTAGGGTCGGCTCCGACCCTCACTCCAACCCCGGCCTTCGGGTCCGAGTTTGGCACGCGGACTTCTTCGGCCAGACCCGGGGGTGACGTTTCGAGACCAATGCTGTCGGTTCCGAGCCTCCCTCTCGGTGCTTCGGCTGCAGGACTTCCGTCTGCTATCATGGCTCCGGGGACCGGACACTCCCAGGATTCTGGGGGTCCGGCTTTCAGAGCTATGAGGAGTGCCTTGGCCAAGTCTTCTTCGGCCATCTCTACGGCTTTACCGGCACCTTCCCTGGGCGTGGAGACTGGGTCTTTGGCAGTTCCCCTGTCCCTAGGCAGCTGAGCCCCAGGGCCTGAGGTTATCCCCACTGGGGGTTCCCCTCCTCCTGAGGGTTCTTCGGAGTTGTCTTCGGAGGAGCCCCCAAGGAAGAGATCGTGCAAGAGGAAGCACGTGGACTCCCCCGAGTCTCTTACATCGGACACTGATCTTGATGATGCGGAGGGGTCCCCAAAGTCGTCCTCGGATGATGTCTCATTCGCAGACATTTTAGAGATCCTTAAGCAACGAGGCGGCTGGATATCCAAACCCCCCTCTGCTGATGAGTCAGTGCTTCTCAAGGCCTTTGGGGCTCAGCCCTCCGCCTCCTGGGTGTCTCCGCCCTTGATGAGCTCCTGGACTTGGTTTGTCGGAGGGTGGGAACATCCAGATACTGTGGAACCAGTGCCTTCTCGCCCTAACAAATTTTTGTCTGCCCCACCCGAGAAGGAGTTCTTGACGAAAGGCGTGGCTGTAGATGCCATGGTGGTGGCATCTGCTACACAACAGGACGTGGCAGAGCCTTCAACGTCCGTCCATCCTCCTAATAAGGAGTCTAGGAGCATGGACCGTGCAGCGCACCCTGACTTCAGCGGCCTTTACACTAAGGTCCCTGAATTATTTGGCACATTTTACCAGGCTACAGAGGGATCTGGTCAAGGAGCTGTCAGATTCCCTCTCAGGTAACCTACCTGAGCAGCTAGCCCAGTCGGTTAGCTCTCAGTTGGCTATCCTTACCTCGATTTCTAACTCGTCCATGAGGCTCATTTCATATGCGGCCGAAGGGGCGGGCAGAGCGCAGGCACAGGCGTAGCTCTACAGAGACAAGCCTGGCTCTGTTTGTGTCATTTCGCGGAGGCCTTCAAGTCTTCCTTCACGACGCTCCCTTTGATGGGTCCTCTTTGTTTGGACCTAAGGTAAAGACACTCTTACCCGCTGTGAGCAAGAGGGAAAAACTTTATCTGCCGTAGGTGCACGTTATTCCACTCCCTTCGGCCTTATCCCAAGGCTAAAGGAGGAGGGAAGATGTGGTTCCGCAAATCACGGAAGTTTTTCCTCAACAGCAGGAAGATTCCCCTTCCAGAGGCAGAGGACGGGAAATTTTTCTGGGAGACGCCGTCCCAGAGGCGGCAGAGGGCCCCGCAATTCTGGAGACCGCGAGTCCTTTCGTGGCTCTTCAGCCTCCCACACTTCATGAGGGATTGCCCGGCTGTGCTGCTCGAGCCAGTCGGGTGCCGTTGCCAAGCACCTAAAAGCCTGGGAGTCTATCACTCAGGACAGATGGGTGCTTCGGATTATTGCCGGAGGTTACACCATTCCCTTCACACACTCACCCCCACCGTCCAAAAAATCCCGGACCCACCACCCAGTCAAAGGGAAATTGCAGCCGCAGAAGCTTCAAAGCTGCTACAAAAAGGAGTCATCCAACCGGTCCCCACAGACCAGATCGGATCCGGAAATTACTCAAGGTTCTTTTTAGTGCCAAAAAAGACAGGGGACCTGAGACCAATATTGGATCTCAGCAAACTAAACCAGTCCGTCATGAAGTCCAAATTCCGAATGGTCACTTTACAATCCATTCTGCCATTGTTGGAGAAGGATGTTTGGATGTGCTCCATAGATCTCAAGGACGCCTATTATCACATACCGATACATCAGGCGTCCAGGAGGTATCTGCGCTTCAGCCTGGGAGACAGTCATTTCCAATTTTGTGCACTGCCCTTTGGTCTCACCACAGCCCCCAGGGTGTTCACCAAGTGTTTGGCAGTAGTGACTGCTCACCTGAGGAGTCTTGGATTCCAAGTGTTTCCCTATCTGGACGACTGGCTCCTGACTGCCACCACCAGGCATCTACTAATAGACAACCTAAAAGCCACCAAAGTCTGTCTTGCTGCCCTCTCAGCGCATAAGATTCATAGGAGCAGAGATGGACTCAAAATTGATGCGCGTCTTCCTTCCTACCGAAAGGATTCAAACTTTACAAGGTCAAGTCCAGGCCCTGCTTCCAAGATCCAAAGCCCCAGCCAGGATGGTCCTGCAACTTTTAGGTTCGATGTCTGCCACGGTTCTCCTAGTTCCACTGGCAAGATTGCACATGAGGATTCTTCAGTGGCTGTTATCGACACAATGGTCTTTTCAGAATCTCCCCCTCAATCATCTCATACTGATTACAGAAACGTGCAAACGGGACCTCCGCTGGTGGCTTCAGTCATCCAATCTGAATCAGGGAAAACTTTTGTTTCCCCCCTCCGGTGGCCACCCTGACAACGGATGCCTCCCAGACAGGGTGGGGGGGGGCATTGTCTGGGCAGGTTAGTTCAGGGTTCTTGGCTTCCAGACAAAACCTTTCTCCATATCAATGTATTGGAAATGAGGGCTGTACTTCTGTCCCTACAGGCCCTCCACAAGTTTCTCCCTCAAGGCATTATCGCCATCCACACAGACAACATGTCGGTGGTCTGGTATCTAAACAAACAAGGAGAGACCAGATCTTACCCCCTTTGCAGAGAGGCCATGAGGGTGTGGGAATGGGCTGTAGCTACCAACCGCTCCTTGGTAGCGACCCACATTCCAGGGAAATCCAATATTTTGGCAGACAGATTAAGCAGGACGATTCTCTCCTCACGAGTGGTCCCTGAACGAAACAGTAGCAGCTCAGGTTTTCAGAAGATGAGGGACTCCGTGCTGCGACCTGTTTGCAACACCACAAAACACAAAGTGCAAAAGGTTCTTTTCCTTGACTCCGCCAGGGGAGGCAGCTACGGATGCTCTAGCCCAACCTTGGCCAACAGGACTACTTTATGCCTTTCCTCCGGTTCCACTCCTCCCCAAAGTCATCCAGAAAGCTTCCCAATTGGGGTCCACAATGATACTAATTGCTCCGCACTGGCCTCGTCAGGTATGGTTCCCCTACCTAAAGAAACATGCTCTGGACGGTCCTTGGTTTTGGATCTAACTCGGACCTGCTGATTCATCAGTCGGGACGACAACACCAGTCCCTTCACACTTTGAAATTAACAGCTTGGCTCCTCCACTTCCGACTTTAGTCAGAAATCACAACTTAGACCCGGAAGTTATTCACATTTTATCTTTGGCCCACAAACCCACCACTAAGAAATTGTACCTCAGTAAGTGGAAGAGGTTTGCTATCTGGGCTAAACTCAGGGCTTAGACCCTATCACTGCCCGATACCAGAGGTCTTAATTTTTAACATCCTTGTTTACTCAAGGATCTTCAGTCTCTACTATTAAAGTCCAACTAGCAGCTATCTCCAAATTTCATGAATCCATGGATCCACCGTTGATGAGCAGCAGATTATGCAAAACTTTCATTAAAGGTGCTGTGCTGTTAAGACCCCCAGTTTTTCATCCTGCGCCTCCGTGGGATCTTGATTTGGTACTTCGTGCCTTAACATCTTCCCCTTCGAACCGGCTGCTACATGTGAGTTAAAATATCTGTCTTGGAAAACTGCCTTCTTAGTTGCAATTACCTCTGCAAGAAGAGTTTCAGAGCTTCAAGCCCTATCTATCAAACCACCGCATTTGATTTTTCACAAGGATAGAGTATCACTTAGGCCTAATCCATCTTTTGTTCCAAAGGTTTGTTCTAATCTCTGTCTCCAACAATCTCTAGAGCTACCAGTTTTCTTTCCAAAATTCTCAAATGAAGCAGAATACACCTTCCATAAATTGGATGTTCACAGGCAATTGCACTTCTATCTAGACAGGACTCAACAAATTCGAAAAACAGACCAGTTGTTTGTGTCCTTTTCAGATAATAAATTGGGTAAAACCATCACGAAAGCTACCATCTCCAAATGGATTAGAGATTGCATAACTCAGGCTTATTCCTCTTCAAATAAGCAACTTACAACATCTATCAAAGCTCACTCTACCAGAGCTATGGCTACTTCTATTGCTTTTCATTCCAAGCTCGCTATCTCTGAGATTTGTGCGGCTACTTGGTCCAAACCGCACACTTTCATTTCCCACTATAAATTGGATGTGGCATCTAAAGGGCGAGCATCATTTGGTTCCACGGTACTCAGGAGTGTTTTCCAGTGAGCCACCCAGGATTCAGGTGCTAGGGACGCTGTCCCATCAGTCAGAATGTAGGCGAGATAGGATCACATAACATCTTTTAGTTATGTACTCACCATAACTTCAGATGTTTGGGATCCATCTCGCCTACATTCCTAATACCCACCCTCCTTCCCCCTGCCTTGGAGATCAGAAGAGATTGAACGGTTTTGAGTTCTACTGTTTTTTATCTTGTTTCATCTGACGATGTTATATAAGCAGCGTGTGTGTCTGTGTATGTATGCGGACAAACTAGATCTGGGGGACTGGTAGTGGTGCATCCTGGGATATAGTAAGCTCAGCCAATAAGAGACTTCGCTCTTTGGCATAAGCGTGCCGAGTCGGAGCCGAGGGATCGGCTCCGAACCCATCAGTCAGAATGTAGGCGAGATGGATCCCAAACATCTGAAGTTATGGTGAGTACATAACTAAAAGTTATGCATTTCTCCCAATATTTGAATATGTTATAAGATTTTAAATTATACTGAATTATATTGTGTAGCAAATATAATTGAATATGAGCAGGCATTAGTAGAATTTCAAGATTTGCTAGTAAAGGTGTCGCTAGATTGGGTTACTTTTCTAAAAGTGATACGGAAAATAAGTTGTGTATTAAGGAATGTGAAATGGCTCATTTTTATTGCCTTTCTAAGATTCAGAAGAGTATGCATGATCCTCCTGGAAGGCCTATAGTTGCAGCTTGTAGATATTTTCTATGTAATGTTGGTGTATTATTGCACAGGTATTTATTGAAGGCAGTTATAAAGTTGCCTTCGTATATTAAAGACTCGTTTAATTTTCTTAGTAAAGTATCTAATATTCAATGAAGTGACGTTATGTGTTGGGTTACTGTTGATGTCAGTAGTTTATATACTAACATATAACATGGTTTTGGTATAGAGGCTTTGAAATTGCTATTGGGTGATCGTCCTTTAACGTATTATATAATAGATTTAATATATTTTAGTTTAACTCAATTATTTTGAGTTTAATTAAGTATATCAACAGATGCAAGGAACTGCCATGCGGGCATCTTTTGCCCCCATGCATGCTAATTTATTCATGGGTATGTTTGAAATGCAGTATATTTATAATCATGAATTTTTTCATAACTTTGTTTTTAAAGTGTTATAGGTTTATAGATAATTTGATTTTTGTTTGTAAAGGTGGGTTAGAATGGGTTATCAATTTGTGGAAGACTTGCATAAGAATAAGTATGTTATAAAATTTGATGGTTTACAATATGGTAAAAGTGTAGTGTTTCTAGATATTTTTTTGGAAGGTCTAGATGATGGAGAAGTTAAAACTAGGGTTAATAGAAAGTTTGATAATGTGAGTCACTTTTTGAATGGCACAAGTTGCCACCCACCACATATCATCAGAGACCTTGTGATGAGTTTTTACATATTTCGAGGTTATGTAGTGATAAAAATGAGTTAAAGTGCAAGTTAGAACTGCTACGGTGTTTTTAGCAAGGGGCTATGATAGGCAGTTGGTAGAGGAAGCTCTATAGAATTGATAATAGTGTTACTAAGGATAAGTTTAATAAATATATAGGTAGAGTGAATGATGGTGAGTTAGCATCTAAGGATAATAGGAACGTTTTTGTAGTTACTACCTGTAATATTTTAAGTAAACAGTTTGAAGAAATTATTAGATATTATTGTTTTCTTTTGTTAAAATATAAAAAGTTTGTGGATGTATTGGGTATTAATCCTGTGTTGTCATGTAGAAGAGGTTGTAATATTAAGGATTGTATAGTCCATAGTAGGTTTAGAATGCCCCTGGAAAGTTTAGTCATTCAGCCTGATAATGTTGGTACTTTTCCATGTAATAATTGTGTTAGTTGTAAATGTATTGTAAAAACATTTGATAATATCAATGGAATTTCTTTTACACCTGTTAGTAAATATTATTATTATACTGAGGGTATTATTTATGCATTGGAGGGCCTTTGTAAAATGTTTTATATAGGAGAAAGCAAGAGCGCTTTCAAATGTAGGTTGCAAGAACATGTGAGGGATATATAAAAATGGAAAGATAGAAGGGATATATAAAAATGGAAAGATTGAAAGCCCTCTTGCTATGCATTTTAAACTTTAGCATGCTCGTGATCCAACAGTTCTCAGGGGTATGATTTTGGAAAAAAAATAAATGGTCATGAAAGGTGTTTAGATTAAAAAAAATACGTTGTTATACAAGGAGGCTTTGTGTTTTAAAGTTTGCAACCCTGACACCTGTTGGTTTAAATGTAGAATGCAATTGGAAGTCTCTTATTTAATTGTTACTGGTTTTAAACTGATTAACTATATAATTAGGGTGGGTGTTTTGTGAGTATTTAAGATGCTGAGATTTTTTTTTTCTTTCTCCATGAAGGCTTTTTCATAGCCAAGGCGCTAGAGTGTTCTCTGCTTTAATAAAATTGATGACCTGGGCTTTGATAAATTTATTTTATTTGTTATTTTTGTTTGTTTTTGCTCCTTTTTGCTTTTCCTCTGGCTCCTCTCATCCCACAATCTCTTCAGAAAGCATTAGAGAGGAAGTTCATGGTGATCCTCATTGTCCCCTTTTGACTTCCAACAAGTATGGTTCCTTTACCTGTGGCCTCTTCTGAAGTATCTCCATGGGTACTGGATCCCCACCTGGATCTCATTTCTCACCCTTTCAGCCTGACTCTCCCAGACATTCGAGCCCTCAAATTAACTGCTTGGTTTCTCCACCAGGTGTTTTCTCCTGTCTGCCTGATGAATCTGGGCATCTTAGGGCAATGCAGCAATTGCCTCATGTACATGGACAACCCTCTCCTCCTACCACCCAACACTGCAACCTGTGAGCGATGCACTTATATAGCCAAACTGGAAGCAAAGCTCTCTTCACCCAAGACTGGACTATACAGTCAAGCGGAGAAGGTAAACACTTGCACTACACCACACTCATCACATAGTCCCTTAAAACCTACACTCCCAAAACACACATAAAAGCACAAAATGCACACCTACATTCACGGAGGCTCTCAATAAAAATCTACCCAATCAACAGGGACCTCCAAAGCAGAAATGCAAGCAACCTTCACCCCCCAGCACAACCCAAATGACACATAGCCCACAAACTCAGTGTGCCACTCAACCACAGCCCATAAGGCATAACAACATACCCAACACTCTAGTCATAGGTGACTCTATAGTCAGGCATACTGATATTCCACTCACCAGGCTAAACAAGGAGAAAGTTACTGTCAGCTGCCTGTCGGCTGCCAGGATCCGCAACATAACGCATGCACTCAGGTCACTCCACATAACGCATGCACTCAGGTCACTCCACAACAAGTACAAATATGACTCTGTCATTGTCCATGTTGATGTGAATGACTGAGACATACCTCCCTGGACTACATGAAACGGAATGATACCACAGTACAAGGACAAAATGATTGACTTCAACAATTGGCTAAGCTTCTGGTGTCATTCTAAGGGGATCCAGTATCTGTCTGCCTGAGATGGCATGATCGACAAACCACGATGCTTTGCCAGAGATGGCCTGCACCTATTGCCCTTGGGATTCCAGATACTGGCTAAGGCTCTTGCCACCCCTATAGTGCCTTTTTTAGGTAAGGTTGAAATGACAAATTCACCACTGCAACAGGTACAAGCAAGCAAAATCTGAGGGTAATGCTACTCAATACTAGAAGTCTAAACTTCAAAATGCACTCACTCGAGGCACTCCTTAAAATGGAGAACATTGACATCTGTGTAGTGACAAAGACCTGGTTCAAGGCTCCAGAGAGCACCCCTGCATTACCGGGCTATAATTCATACCACACATTTCGGCCACCTAACCTGGACCCTAACACTAAAGGTTGAGGCATGTCCATATTCATTAAGGATATCCACACCTACAGGCTATTTGCTCCGTATAATGTATCCAAGATTATCCAAGTGCAACTAACTCTGGGCAAGACTGCAATCCAGATTGTAGCTTGCTACAGATCCCCCACCATGCCCCAGGATTCCCACTCCTCATTTCTTGATACACTGGAAAATATTAGGTTACAACCTAACACCCTAATAATGGGCGATTTAAATTATCCCACCATTAACTGGGAAAACTACTCATGTACCAACTCTTTTGCTCAACATTTTCTGGAATTCATAAATTCCAATGCATTGGATCAACTTATCCACACCCCCACCAGGGGCAGCAATATCCTAGACCTGGTCATTACCAACATGGGCAACCGGTGTTCCACACCAGAGATCAATTCCTCATTGGTCAGATCCGACCACAAGCTAATCACCCTAGACATCCACATCCCACCCCCACCCCCCCACCCCCATTAGGGAAACCACTGTAAAACATTTCTCCAAAGCCAAATTCACACTTCTTAAGACAGAAGTGACAAACTTCACGACACCCATCCTGACAGACAATAGAGGTACGACTGCTGAATCCTATACAAATGCACTTCATAAGCACTCACATGAGTGCATGAATCGTGCAATCCCTAATAGAACCAAGATGCTATCCTCCAAGAAAAGGAAGCCAATCTGGTGGTCCCCTGCCATACACCAACTCTACAACAGAAGAAACTGTTGCAAAAAAGAGTAAAAGCCCATGATTGGAGGAACTCCCTTTTCAGCCTCAGTAAGAAGATGAGATCCCTCATCAAGTCCTCCAAAGCTAGTTACGAAAACAAAATCACCACTGATTCTAAAGACAACCACAAAGCATTTTATAGCTATGTCAACAATCTCAATGCAGCACTCATATCTGCTCTGAGTTGCAGCACAATGGCACTAAATATACAGAACCAACTAATATTGCCAACATCCTGGCAGATAGGTTCAGTGCTAACTTTACCCATCTCTCACTTCCTAAAGGGCCCATCTCTGTACCAGAAGAATGCAAAGTTCCTCTAATCACGGCTACACAGGTAAAAACCACACTCCCCAAAGCCAAGAACACAGCATCCATGGAACCTGACAACATCCCTGGCTGCGTTCTACACGAACTACAGAACGAACTGGCTCCCCACCTAAGTACCATGTTCAGTCATAGCCTCTCCTCAGGCTTTGTGCCCACTGAATGGTGCACAGCAACGGTTATCCCACTCCAAAGGGGGAGCCACCATGGACCCTGGGAACTACTGCCCCATTAGCCTGACGAGCCTGATTCTGCAAGGCTATGGAGCGTATCATCATGGAACTTGTAAACAATGACATTGGTAATCTCCAAACTCTGGACCCTACCTAGTTTGGGTTTGTAAAATGCAGATCATGTCTCCTAAACCTGATAGACTTCTTTGAAGCGGTCACCAAAGCCGTAGATGAGGGTAAGGTGGTTCACACAGCCTATCTAGATTTCGCCAAGGCTTTCGACACCATCCCCCACTCTGGAATTATAGATGAACTCACTAAACTAGGTAAAAATCTCTATGTCACAAGATGGGTTGCCAACTGGCTCACTGACAGTACCCACACTGTGAAAGTAGCAGACTCTAAATCCAACTTCAGACCAGTGACAAATGGAGTACTACAGGGTTCAGTCCTGGGTCCTCTCCTGTTTGGTATCTACTTCTCTGAAGTACAGGCTAACAAAGAAGGTCTTTGGCTAACAAAGTTCGAAGATGACTGTAAACTAGGAGCCATAATCAAAACTCCTAATGTTGTGGACATCATATAAAAGGGCCTTACTGAGTCAGATGCTTGGTGTCAAAGCCATGGCCTCAAGCTCAATGCCAAAAAGTGCATAGTTGTCCCTTTTGGTAAAAACCCCTGAACTACCACATAGGCAGTAGTCTACTTAATACCGAAAGTGTGATAAGAGACCTTGGGACACAGGGGGACAATAGTCTCTCCTTTGATAATCACATCGCCACAGTAGTCAGGAAATCCTTCTACATGGCACACCTCATCACAAAAGGTTTCTCATCCAGGAAAAAAGAGGTTATTGTTCCCCTCATCACTCATAAGACCCATTATAGAGTACAACGCCCCTTTTGGTATGTACCTCACAAGACATCTATAACAACTGGAAAGGCCGCAGAAATACCTCACAAAGAGGATTACCGGCCTCAAACAGATGCCCTACGCAGACCATTTCAGAACACTCCAGCTTTACTTCGTCGCATATCGCCTACTCAGAGGCGATCTCTGCCTAACATACAAAGCTATATCAAACCCAAGAGCTGTTGGACATGCCCCACTTAAAGAAATCCCAATCCCTCTGAGCTACGTGCTCTAGGGACCTAAACCTTGTCACCACAGTAAACAGAACATGTTGGAGGGATAGATTCCTGTCCCAGAGACTTTCCATACTCTGGAACAAACTACCTATCTCTGTCAAACAAAGCTCCTCATTAGCACTCTTCAAGAAAAATCTTGATGATTGGATGGGAGATAGGAAATTCACCCTGGGGATCACTTCTGTGGCTCTGCTCGACAGGGGCACAGGAAAATAATTTTCTTGGGTGGCGAATACCAGGGTACCATTTGGCTAGGCTTTTATAGGCCCTAGGGCCAATAGCCTAGTACCTACCTATGAACCTGTGAACTTTCAGTGATGGCTAGTCAGTGTAGGCTTTCTTCCCAAGTGTTCCACGTTCCCACTTCATCCCAGAGACCATTTACTAGGAAGATCTACAAAAGTATCTGGAAAATGTTCTTTATTGGGTCTACTCAATGGAATTTAGGCCCTTTCTTGGTGCCTCTTCCAGCGGTTTTAGACTCTCTAGCTTGTCTTTTTCAAAATGGTGCCAGCTACTCTGATAAAAAGGCGTAGTTGTAATTTATTTCTAGTTTCCACATTGGAGAGAGAATCCATCCCCCATTTGCCTCTCAGGTTATATAAAGCCTTTTTAAAGGGTACTTTTATTCTTAGACCTCCTCACAGAAATCCTCCCCCTCCTTGGGATATTACTATTTTACTTGAAGCACTGACTAAACCACTGTTTGACCCTGCACCCAGGGTGAATCTCCAAACAGAAAACTTTATTCTTGGTGGCATTTACTTCTATTATGTGGGTTTCAGAACTACAAGCTCTTTTTTTGTAAACCTTCATACATCATTTTTGGTAAGGACACAGTTTCCCTCAGAACCAGCCCTTCCTTTTTACCAAAGGCAGCTGCCAAGATCACTTTAAATCAGAACATCAGTCTTCCAGTTTTATTCCTGAATTTTTCCAGTAAGGAAGAACAAATGTTGCATAGACAGCTCCATGTTTACATCCACCGTACAAAAAATTAGGAAAAGTCTGATAAACTTTTTGTGTATTTCTCAACAAATAGACTGGGTTGTGGAGTTTCCAAAGTTATGTTATCAGAATGATTGTTTTCTTGCATTATACGTGTATACAAAGAAAAAGGTTTAGCCTTACCTAGGCCCAACAAAACGCACTGTACAAGACTGTGATAACCTCATCTGCTTTCTTTTCTAGACCAGCTATTTATGACATTTGTGCAGCTGCCACCTCGTCAGATGTTCAATTCCATTACAAACTGCATTTACTCTCTTGAAGCAGGGCAGTTTTTGGTTCAGCTGTCCTCCATAATATCCTTTCACAAATCCTCCCAAACATTATATTAGCTGGAGAGACTGTACCATCCATTGAGCAATGGACGGAAGAGACATAAGATATGAAAGGTATGTATTACCATAACAAGAGATCTGTATTGTCTGCTTCTGTCCTTCCTCAACTCCCCTCCCACCAATCACCCTGCCCAATTATGGAATCCATTGTTCCTTTATCCTGGTTTGACCAGATTAATCTGTTGTGAAGGCCCTTTAAGTGCTTTTCGAGCTCCAGATCAGCTTACGAGCATTCATATTAACTCTGAGTGATCTTTTTACAGCGTTATTGTTGTTATTATTGTCATCATTACTACTGCTGCTATGAAGTTGTATTCAAGGGCAAACTCGATCTGAGGTAATGTTTAGTTTTAGCAGAAGGTTATGGGTAAGGGGAGGAGCCTGTGCTTGGGATTCAAAGTCTTGAGTGGTTGAAGATGCATCCAAGTTCGAATCCAAAAAGCCATCCATTGAGGAAGAATGGAAGTAGACATCAGAAATCTATCAATATGGCAAGTACATAACTTTCATTTTTTCAGACAGTGGGTTGATCAACATTTGTGTTCATCACAGCAACACCTTTAATGCTGCATTTCAACACTTTCCTAACATGGATTTTCCCTAGCATTAGTTGCTCTGTCGTTGACATTGTCTTCATCCAAGCCTTCTTCTAGCGCCATTAGACATGTGGGAGATAAGTCCTTGCCCTTTTGTAGCATGCCACATGGGTGACACCTTCGTTGGTATTGTCTTTGAATGCTTAGCAAGGTGCTTCATTGCCACTACATCTCTTTTCTCTGATTGGGCTCTCTTTTATCCCTGAAGTCTCTAAAAGGACTTTGGACTTCCAAGTTGTCTTTCTTTTCTGTCAAAATCTTAATCAATTTTAACATGGAGAGCCTTGCTGCCTATTAACTTTAACTAGTGAGATACGTGCCTGCCCTGAGCAGGGAAGTGGCAGTGACATTCTCCCTAAAGGACTAGTACTTGCACTCTAAAGACCACTCACCATGTTCGCCACTGTTCTTTCTCGTGACCATTATTTTACTTTGTGTAAGCCAGTTACTTGAGTAAAATATGACAGTTACATTCTAGATTACCAAGTTATCTTTTTGTAGCTGTTGACATTAGGAAACACTTTAATGTCTTTCTTTTTTCATGTATAGCTCCCAAAACCCAGTAGTTGTAACAAGAAATATGTCATCTAGGTTACATAAACACACAAAAACACTTTCAGGGCAGCTGTTTTCAGGGATACACCAAAGATATTGGCTATGGATGCTTTCCTACAGATTACCAAGGATGGACCTCCTCTTGTCTGATAGAGAAGCTATGCACTTACCATAACAGGAGATCTGTAAAAAGAACTGTCTTCAGTAACCCACTCTCCATTCATTCCTCACTTTTTGCCCCATCACCCTTGATGTTTTCCTCAGTCTTCTTGCTGAATTTCAGAACTGCATAGAGGCTTCTTGATGCATGATGGTAAAGGAGGTGGGTGTCTGGTAGACTTGGTAAGTGTTATCTGCTGAATGGTCTTAACTACAGTAGCCTGTGTCCTAGATGCTGCCAAAGATGAACTTTCTTCCAGATCTGTCATTATAGTAAGTAACATAACTTTTGTCTGCCAGCTGCCCAAGCTATTAAAAGAAGCAGTGGGACGAATGCACACTGAGCAGTTTAAGTAGAGCTGTCTTTGTGAAAAAAAAAGCTGTAGAGGCTATTAGCTTGGGTAATATTCAGTTGCTGGTAAGGAGTTACCCTGCCTGGATGCAGCAAGAAGAAATTTGGGGAAAATAAGCCAAAATTAAATAGAATAGGAAAGAAAAAACTCAGTCTTCAAAGAATTTTGCAGTAGTGTAGCAAAAGCAGTTCAGGTTTCAACTTTGGTGCAGTAGATTGCTTCCAGCAGTTTAGAGAAAAAACAATCAAATGTACTCCGAGGAGTTTAAAATAAATCACTTCTTTTTTTATTTTTGAATTTGATAACTAAATAATTGAACTGGTCTACTGACCCTTTACAGTCATGTCCCAGATACAGGTGTACAATAGGAAACTAAATTGAAATCTGCGGTAAAATAATAAATGTGTCAAGAACAGAAGCTTTGAATTAGTATGTAAAATTTAACAAATCTCACAAATAGATGAATTATATTTGCCAAGTGTTTGAATCTAGGTCTGATTAGTACAAGTGAGTTTTCTTCGCTGCTTCTAAAGGGGTAGCTTAGAAACCATACTTAATTTGGTTCCCAGAAACTAATCAGTTTTACAGAAGGATGAGCTTCATTTTTATGAACTGAATGTTTGATATTTCAAAAATATATGCCTAATTTTGTAGAAATGGCATGAAAGATATTCCTTGATGTAATACCTTCACAGTGATTCCACATGGAACATGTTTGAAGTGGGCAAAGTTAAATTTGTAGATAAAGCCTTGGTAAAAACATTTTAAAAATGAGGTTCCTGCATCAGATATAACTTCCATTTTTTAGGAAAAAAATTAAATATATAAATATAGAAGATTTTTTGTTACTGTAGATTTAAATTCCACATAAAGCAGGTCTGGAGTGGGTGGTGTATTTATTACTTCAAAGGAGTTTACAGTGGGAGATGTCAGTCTTTTAAAGGAATGTATAGGTAATGTTTTAACATAATTATTTTAAGTGTAACAGTAAGATCTATCAACAAAAAAGGGATGGTGTTTTGGTGGCAGTATGGCTCCCAGTTATGCCAGTTTGGTTATGGCATATTGGGCAGAGAACATTAGCACCTTGGGTATGTGAACATAAAAAAATTGCAGCTTTATTGATGATCTTTTCTTTATATGGACAGGTACTGAACAGGAGTTGGGAGAATTATTAGAATATATGAATATAAGCACCTGTTTTTTTTTATTCATAATGAATTTTTATTTAAGAAAAGGTATTTTTAGATGCAGAAATTGTTAAGAGAGTATACAGATATGCTGGGCTCAAGAATTGTATATATAAAAAACATGGTGCAATACTGTGTTACGTTATGGCAGCATTCACCCGGTATATGTCAAGACAAATGTAGTCAAACACCAGTTAGGGCTCAGAAGTTGACATCTGAACAAATAGAAGTGGATAAATTATTTATATCTTTGCATAATAGATTTTTGGTTTCAGTGAGTTCATAAAAGAAGCTATGGGAGAAACACAAATGAAAGTTAAGAAAGGGATACAACATGAAAAGAGAGACATTATTGCTGTGAAATTAAGTGCTGTGTATAATTGGAGTGTTCTTAGTGCAGATTCAGAAGTGTTTCATCTTTTAGAGGATAAACCTTTATTAACAAGAAGGATAAATATTTATTTCAAATAATAAAATAAAGACTAAGATCATTTACATGTAAAGATAGGAGGTAGGATAGGCACATCTAAGTGTTTCAACTGTAAAACAAGCAGATACTTTGCAGAAGGAGAAAATGTCTTCTGTTTATCTACAGAGGAAACTTTTATAAGGCAAGGAATTATATTCTTGTAATACAGATTTTGTATTTTATGCTGCAACATGCTTAGGACATGAATGTTTTTATAGTGGGAAGGCAAACTGGAAGTTAAAAAGGGACACCACCTACCTTGACCTAGCCAACACCTTTGACACCATTTCCCACTCGGGCATAACAGATAAAAACTCCCAGCTAGGCATCAACCTGTATGTTACCAGATGGGTAGCTAACTGGCTCACTGGTAGAAGCCACTTAGTCAAAATAGGGGAAGTCACCTCTAGTAGTAGACCTGTAACAAGCGGTGTACACCAAGGATCGGTCTTGGGGCCTTTACTATTTGGTATATACTTTTCTGAGGTGCAAGCCAAAAGCAGTGGTCTGTGGCTGACTGGATTTGCAGATGACTGCAAGCTGAGTGCTGTCTTAAATTTACATAGTGATGTGAACATGCTCCAAGAGGGCCTTACCCAAACTAATGACTGGTGCCAGAAGCATGGCCTCAAACTGAATGCCAAGAAATGCATCGTTATCCCATTTGGGGAAAATGGCGTTCCCACTAATTATCACATTAATAATAATGTACTAAGCACACAGTCAGTCGTGAGGTACTTGTGCACCCAGGTTGATAGCAACCTGACTTTTGACCACCATGTTGCCTCCATTGTACGGAAGGCTTTCTATATGGCCCATCTCATAAGTAAGGGCATTTCATCCTGGAACAAGGAGATCATAACATCCCTGTACTCCTCCCTTATCAGACCCATTATCGAGTACATTGCCTCCTTCAGCATGTACCTTGCCAAGCACATGAAGCAGCTGGAGAGACCACAGAGGTTCCTGATCAGAAAAATCCAAGGACTCAAACACCTGTCCTCTACAGATAGGCTAAAAACCCTGTCCCTCTACTCAGTCTCATACAGACTGCTCAGAGATGACTTGTTTCTGGCATACAAGGCCGTCTCAGACCCAGCCTTGATGGAGTTGCTGCATATCCGTAAGTCAAATTCCACTTGCGCAACCCACATGCAAGGTGTTTATCTGGTCTGTGGCATTAATAGAACTTGTTGGTGGGATAGATTTGTGTCCCAAAAACTACCCCATCTGTGGGGTAAACTTCCTCTCCATGTCAAGCAGAGTACCTGACTAGCCCTTTTTAAGAGGAACCTGGATGACTGGATGGGAAACAGAAAATACACCCATGGGATCCCACCCGTGTCCCTGCAGGACAGGAGAAACAGGTGCTGACTTTGTGGGAACATGGGAAATTTCTTGGTTAGGCTTATAAGGGCCTCTGGGCCAATAGCCTATTATCGTCCTAGGAATCTACGAACCTATGTATCAACATTATCATGCAACTAAAGTTAAAAATGAATTAAATGACTTTTATGGGCATTCAACAAGATGGGTGAAATGTAAAAAGTTTGTGTTCTGTGTATTGGATGGGGTAAATGAGAACTGGGTGGGGAGTAAAAGAGAGGATGAACTTAGAGATACTTTATGGCAGATTAAATTTAATGCCATGTGTTTTCTTGCTTTGAATGTTTCAGTTAAGTTTAGACTGATATTGTTGAAAAAAAAACAAACATAATAGCTATTAAGATGTACATTTTTGTATATTTTTCATATAACTTTTATATAATGTTGCAATTGCTATTATAACATTTTTGTTTTATGGTTGTTTAGGTTTTGTAAAAAAAAAATTTTGAATGAGTGGTCTCATGATCAATGGGATGTATTTAAAATGATATAATTTTATGTGATGACAGTCTGATGAAGTCTTCAGTGTAAGACAAAAGCGCTCACTGTGTTTGTAAACGTTTTTTAATGGCTTTTCCAGTGTCCTACTTCTCCATAACATAGTATTTTGTGTTTATGATTATAAAGTGTGTATGTCTGTACTATGTAAGAGAATGGCAAAAGTGTTGCCAAAATTGGTAGGTATGGATTGGTGTGATTTTGGTGAGGGAAGGCAAACATTTGACAGCATTAATTAGTGCAGTGATAACTCAGAGGGAAAGAAAATGCCTCTGTTGTTGGTGGGTCTTGATGCAGAGAAAGCATTTGATAAAGTCAGCTGGTATTTTATAAACAGGACAATGACCGCATTTATATTGCCTGGCAGAATAATAGGGTTACTTAGGATGTGTGTGTACTTAATTATGCTACTCTTCAGTTTATTCTGTATTCTCCTCCTACTGTGCCATTGTTTATCCTACCATATCTCAGTACCTCTCCAACTCTGTCCCAACCACCTATTCATACTTCCTCTTTACACTGTCCATACTTTGCACCAAACCTGTTTAATATTGCCCCTCACCTTTATTCCAAATGTAGACTAATTAACTGCACCTAATCTCAAACCAAAACAAAATTAAGTGCAAGAATTCTCTCCAAAAGACAAGTATGCATAATTTCCTGGTATTTATTTATTTATTTGCAATTTGTTAACCAGGAAAGTCTACCGGGCTTTTCAGAGCCCATTTTCAGTAGAGGCCCAGGGAGAAAAGCTCCTCAGTACAATCATGAAAGTATAATTTTATACATAGATAGTATACAGCTGACAAATAATTGGCTTACAAAGTGAGAACACAGTTAGCAATCCAGTGGTAAGACAAACAGCAACTACAGTTACTACATTTTTGAGGTTATTAGATCACAGAGGAAATTATTGGAAAAGATGGCAAAAAGTAGAAAGAAATCATTAAAAGTAGATATTGTAAGGAGGCTTAATAGAAGTACAGTTCTAGTTGGAAGATAAGTATTCATGTAGCGAAGTTCTGAAACATGCAGGATTCTGGGTTGTTCTAATGGCTAGACTATTCCAATATTTGGCTAAAGAGTAGGAGTACAGAAGCTGGCTGGGAGGAAAATTTGGTTTGTAAATTTGATGTACTAAAATGCTTCTAGGAGATGATATACACCCTAATCCGAGCCCCATCTGTCACAGTGAACACAAAGATAATTCTCTCCCACACACTTCTCTAACTTAACGACAGCCAATCCCCAACCTTGGTGATCTAATTTTTGCTGCAATAAATGTTAGAAGCTTAAGAAATAAAACTGCTGAACTACATGCCTGAATTACCTGACATATGCCTGACGTTCTTGCTGTAACTGAAACTTGGCTTAAACCCAGCATAAGTGACTCTGAAATATACCTCTTGGCTATAATATCATCCAAAATGACCTTATAAAGAGGAAAGGTGGTGTTATTGCTGAAATATTTCCCAACACTTACCGTATTACCCTTTACAGCAAACCAGTAAGAAAATTCAGTTCATCAAAACTTCTTATTAAAAATAAACAATTATAAATAAATATGTATTACTGTCTTTTAAATCCCTCCTAGGGGCAGTACAGCTATACTGGAAGATGTCCTACATTGGATATTCTTAACATTTCCACAAGAAAAAATACTACTAGATGATGTGAATGTCATTTGGTTGGACATAAACTCTTAACTCCCGTACATGTACTTTGAATTTATGTGGTTTCACAAAACTAATTAATAGCCCCACATATAGCAAGACATCAAATTCTCTATTTTTCTATCTCATAGTATCAGAACCTAGCAAATACTCCACCAAAGATACAATGTCAGACTTTCTCAATGATCATCTCCCAATCCATACAACCAGACCTCTCACGCATCCAATTAAACAGCATATTTATAAAACAACCCACAACCTTTCCAAATTTAACCCAGAGGTCTTCATTATTGCACTGTCATCTATTAACTGGAACTCCCTAAAAATCCTCCCCTTAGATGATGGTGTAAATGAATTCAGTACAACTTTTCTAAATATCCTAAAAGCCTTGCACCAGAAGGAAGCAATTAAAAACAAATAATGCAATTTGGCTATCCAAAAAAAAAAAAAAAAAAAAAAAAAAAGAGTAGAATGCTAATACAGAATAGAGAAAAAGCTTCAAAAGGATTGTAGAAATATAAAACACCTCAGTATCTTGAAAACTTTTGAATGCTTTGTAATTGGACTAAAAAGCAAAGAAATGAAGACAAAGAAAATATACTATAATAACTTTCAGAATAATACTAAACACAACCCTAAAACATTTTGGACATCCGTTAAAGAAATATTACATCCCGGCCAAAAATTCAACCCAAACTTCTCCCGATAACTCACCACTCAAAAGTGTAATACAGTTAACCTCTTATTTTATAGATAGCACAGCATCTCTAATCAAGGATTCCTCAACTTCTAATCACAACCTTGCACAACAGCCACATATCACCTCATCCATTTTCACCTTCAAACCTGCGGCCACATCCTATATAAAATTATTCTTAAACTTGAACCATGCTCTTCTTAAGCTGATGACTTTCCAAGTGAGTACCTAAGTTTCGTCCAATAGCATTGCCTGTCCTGTCTCAGTCCATATAAATAGGTCATCCCAGGAATCCCACATTACCTGTCTGTGATAAAAGTCACACGTTATCCCTCTGCTCAAAGGAGAAAATTCAACAGACACTACCTTTAGACCTATAGCAGTCTTATCTGTCCTCGCCATTATGCTTGAAAAATGTATTCAAACACAATTGCTAGACTATCGCTTGTAGGAAGAGCTTCCGTCCTTCCCATAATACTAGCACTGCCTTTCTAGCCTAGATAGATACTGAAAGTAAAGCTAGAGATAATGACAAACTAGTCTCTTCCGTATTTCTAGACTTGTCTAAAACCTTTGTTAGAGTTTGTCACAGCAAACTTCTGCTTCAAATTTCCTCCCTAGGTCTCTCTCAGCCCACCCTTCTGTGGTTCAAAAGTTACTTGTCCTTAAGGTATCAGTCAGTAAAGCCAGACTGTCTCCTTACCTCCCACTCACCACCGGTGTACCCACAAGGCTGTGTCCTTGGTCCTCTCCCCTTCAATATTTTCACCAACACCCTCTATATATTCACACAATAGCCTACCTTAGTGTAATACACAGATGATTCCACTGTCATTTGTACATCTGACAACATGATATACCTCAAAAAAATTACTCGGGAAGCTTTAACAGCCACTGAAACATGGCTTCATAACTCACAGCCTATGTTCAACCCTAAAAAGACCAAACTACTACTTTTATTCACCAAATCCCTCTCTCATGAAAAAAAAAAACTAAATTTAAAGTCCTCTCTCTTGATAATACAAACACTGAAGTTACTTCTCAGCAAATTATTAGGGGTGATAGTGAATGATAATCTTACATTCGACCTGTATATACAGAATTGCATAAAAAAATCTCATCAGAAATTAGGGATGCTTTACAGAGCCAAAAACGTTCTTACCGATACAATTAAAACTACATTTAACACTACTTATCTCCTCCCCAGTCTGCTTTATGGTGCCTCCATCCTTACTAACCTCCAGACTTGCCAAAAACTAAAACCTGAGCATTGCTATAAGAAAGTTGCTAAATTTGCAGCAAATGTCCCTTTCAGAACCTACCACTGTACATCACTAAAAAAAACTTAATTGGTTAGAACTGCCTAATCAACTAACATACACAGCTTCTTACCACCTCTAAAATTATCCAGCATCCATCTGCTTGTCCAGCACTAAAAAACATTATACACAACTATGTTCCCAGTTGGTCAATGAGAACCAGTAACCCAAAACTTCTGTCTATCTACAAGCCTAGGAGATCTGTTGGGGATTGTCTGTACTCGTTCAAGGTTGCTAAGGCCTGGAACTCCTTACCTATATCCATCAAGTCAGTACCCTCCCTCCCATCTTTCATAACCACTCTAAAATACTTCCTAGCTAAATCTGGCTCTGTTCTTACTCAAAACTAGGATAAACTATATCCCTAAATGTGAGCAAGTACCTTTTCATTCCTTATTCCTCCTTACTCTCCTTTCTTCACTTCTTTCCTTATTTTTGTCAAATTCTTTTCCCCTGACTTTCTCTTTAAATATACCATAAGCCTGTTTTTTCAATCACAGTCATATTGCAATTATTTTGTATTAGACTAACTTGCATTTAATTTCTCCACAAACAATCTAAAATTTCTCTGAATATTAAATGACTGTCAAAAACTTGCACTGCTCCTTAACCAATGTTTTTGTCTAATTTGTTATAGATATTTAAACTGCAGATATTTTTGTTGTATTTTTGAAGTTTGTAAAATTATTGTTCTTAACATGTTTTGCAGTAATTTGGAGCTTTTCTCCCAGAGCCTCCTCTGAAAATGGGCTTCTACCCAGTCAGATTTTTACCAGTAAAGAAATGTCAATAAGTAAGTAAATGAATATGAAGGTTTGGAGGCAAGGATTAAGGTGGGAGAGTTCCTGTCCAGCAAGCTGTGCTTGAACAGAGAAACTAGACACAGGTGTCTTCTTTCTCCTTTGTTATTTGCCTTTCATTTAGAGCCATTTTGCAAGGAAAATAAGGGAGTCACAAATTCAAGGATAATAACTAGTATGTTAATCAAGAAAAGCTAGCTTTATTTTCAAATGATATTTTGTATTTGATAAATCCATAAAGGAATGTTTCAGTGTTGTAGGACATTTTGAGAAAGTTTCAATCCTTTCTGAGATATAAAATTAATGAAGCTAAAACAGGATAGAGCAGTAAACTATGTATTGACACATGAATTAGTTTAACAACTCCCATATTTATGGGGACTTGATATAATGAAGTACTTAGGTGTTTGGATTTTAAAAGATTCTATTACAACAGCTAATGATATGTGGGAAGAAACTAAACAAAATAATACAATACATTGAGAAGCTGGAAGCTCTTGATTATGGATAGTGATAGAAGCTCTTGATTATGGACATGGATAGTAATATACAAGCCCTGATTTTTTTTATACAGGTCAGGCATGCCTTTACCAACCAGATGGTGTAAAGAGATTTTACCAACAGAAATGACAGCAAGAAGTGGTATAGAAACTAGGGATCTGGAATTTACTGGAGAAAATTAGCAAAGAAACAAAGATACTGAGAGCAAATAACTTGAGAGGGAAAGGTAATAGAGGAGGATGAGCCAAGCAGACATTCGGTCTGAAGGTTAGAGATTTCTTTCTTTACCAGCTATTGGTAGTGTAGTATATGCAAAAGGAACAAGATATGACACTGCTAAAAGAAAGACCAGCTCTGACAGAATTTTATTTGAGTGTAAAAGAGAAGCTGCTGCTAAAAAGGGATATTTAGTAGGCCATGTAAAATTTTATATGGGACTATAAGAATGAATCAGAGGAAGTTAGAAAAGATTGGGAAGAGAGACTAGAAAAACAGTTTACAAAGGAACAACAGGAAAACGTGTGCAAGTACTCTGCAAGGTTCAGAAGGTTTATGTTTGTTTTCCTCTTGGAAGTGTTTGCATAGATCCTTTTATACACAAACAAACTTCAGATAATATTTCTTCATGTAGACAGTAAATATTTGGGGTGTGATAGAAAATAGAGGTAATAAAGGAATATGTTTTGTTTTAAATGGAACCATTTGGTAGCTTTTAAAAATTCATTATGGAGTACTTTAATGCCTTTGGCTGCAAAAAGACAATTTCTAGAAAATAGAAATGAAAATCTAAATCTGTCTTAATTGAACTGCTGAATATTTTAAAGGAGATAAAAGAACTGGGAGATGGATCTTCTTTGTGTTATAACTACACTTTAGTCTGCTTCCCATATTTAAATAATTGGTCTTCATACCTGAATGTATTCTCTGGAATCAACGAGCACCTGCTAGTCTCGTTTTTGCTCTGTTATTTTTATCTGCAGTCCCAAAGTTGGTTATGGTTGGTGGTATTTCTACAGTTTGCTGATTGTTTCTGTAGATTTCTGTCTTTTTGTCTCTGTTCTACCCATTCCGTTCACCCTTGCTGTGCTCAGGCTCACTCCGCTCCCCTACTATACCCCCATTCCACCTACCCCATATTTACTTTCCTTTATAGGTAACCATCCTGATTCCAACCTCCTCCCCCTCACTTCCTTTGCTCATTATCCTATTTAGCCCTTTCTCTCCTTCCTCAGCCCCACCTTCAACTTCTCATATTACTCCTTTCTCCACCCTCTACTTTCCTCTCCTGTATATTCTTACCTATTTTACAATCCTTCCCTCTTCACACACCCACAACTTTCTTGTATTACCCTTTCCTTTCATTACACTAAGTTTTTCTTTCCATTCTTCTCTCATCTCCTCCCTTTCCTTACATCCTTTATTCTTATATACATTTCCACTCTCACCTCTTATCACAGTCAGCTACATTTGCAGCCTTGTTTTCCCAATTCTTCTCTCTACACTACATTTTCGATTTCCCATTAGTCTTCTCCCATATCATCATCTCTCTTTTCTTTTACTGAGTTTACTTTCCCTAAAATCAAATTGCCTCTCTTGAGCTCCCCACTTAACAGAATCAAGCACAAAATACTCTATTTCTTTCCCTATATTACACTTCTTTTTCACCCTCTCAAAACTGTACTACTCTCTGGGACATTCATTCTAATCCTGGTCCCAGCCATAAGCTATTTACTATTTCCTCTGACCATCCAATTACTTTGCACTCTTATAACTCTCACTCCAAAGTTCTAACCCTCTACTCCATTAATATTCACAGTATCCTTAATAAGACCTCTGTATTTCACTCTTGGATAGACCAGTTTTCTCCAAACATTGTTACTCTGTCTGACACATGGCTAAAACTATATAACAATTATTTATAGTATATGTTATTTATTTTTATTCAAGATTTTTTTTCAGTATACTTAATGCATTAGTTACTGCTTGATGTTAAGTTGTCAATCTCGCCTTCATTCTTGCTGAATGGGTTCGGAGCCGAACCTCGGCTCCAACTCGGCCTATTACTAAAGCTCGAGAGCTATTTTCACCGGCTCAAGGCTATAGTATGTCCCATAATGCTAGGCGTCATATACCCAGATCTCGTTTGCTGCTTCAGCTACGAGGTTGCGTTTTTTCCGGCTCCAGGTCATATTTAAAAATGTTTGTATCTACAGTTAGTTTTTCTTAGATATTTTTCTATTTAGTTTATTTAATTACTCTTTAGAGAGTAGCAACTAGTTTCCCTACCCTTTTTCTGTAGATTTCCCTACCCTTTTTCCACCCTTAAGGTGGACGGGCCTAACCCTCCCTTCAGTAGTTAGTACAGTTTTCCCCTTAGTGTGTGTGCGTGTGGAATTTCTGTCTTCTTTTTACTAGTTAGCTTAACTTAAATTTTTTGTTGAGTGTGTTAGTGTTCTTGTGTAGTTTCTTTGTCTCGACCCTGTGGTGTCATGTCCAAAGATACCAAGGTATCGGGATTCAAGAAGTGTGACTCATGCTGTCAGAAGATGTCTCTGACAGACGATCACACTTCTTGTGTGTACTGTTTGGACCCTCTGCACCTGCAGGACTCTTGTTCCAGCCGTCATGCTTTTAGCCCCAGAGTCCTGCAGGAATGCAGAAATAAGCTCATTCTCAGAGGCTTATTAAAGCCTGAAGGTTCTCAGCCCAAGCCTATCTCCGGAAAACCTTCAAAGCCCGCCAAATCGCTGGCTCCATGTTCGGAGCCGGCGCTGAGCGGTCCTCTTTCTGCCTCATCGGTTCCAGCTGGAACCGATTCATCGAGGCCTCAGTCGTCTCCGGCTTTGGAGTCAGAGCCGTCCCCAAGCCGAAAATGCTCCAGGTCTCCTTCACTGGAGTCAGTTAGATTGGTTCCGAAGTCTCCCTTGCTGTCAGAGCGGAGCCATAGGTCTCACTCCTCCAGGTCTTCCAGGCTCTCGGACCATGACCTCGAGAGGGTAGTCAGCAGGCGCTGGCCCAGTTATTGCATAGCCTGTCTCAACAGACAGGGGCTACCCCAACGCCTGCTCCTCCTCCGACTACTTTGCTGAGTTCGGAGCCGGAGGTCGTCGAGGTTAGTACAGTTGGGGCATCGGAACCGATCCCTCCATTATCTGTTCCTTCGTCTGCTCCGATCCCTTCATTGGCTCCGTCCTTGGAGGGATCCGGGCATCGAGACTCCCTCGTCGGCTCCGAGGGGGCGAGTGGCATCGAACCCTTGTCTGACCCCGTTCTCCCTCTCGGAGCCTTGGCGCAGTTGAGTTCGGCCCCGACATTGGCCTCGGAGCCGTCCCTCTCGGTGCTGGGAGGACCTCTCATCTCCTCAGAGCTGGGTCCCTCTTCCCTGCCTGACAGGGGCGCCTTTGAGGTCATGAGGATCGTGCTGGCTCCCATATTGGCGCCATGGTCGGCCTCGTTGGCCCCTGCCTCCACGGTGCCTGCTTCGGCCCCTACCTGCCCTCCCGAACCGACGCTCCAGGCCACTCCATTGGGCGTTTTCTCCTCTTCCGAGGTCTCCCCTGATCCTGCAGTGGAGCCCCCTCAGAAGAGGACGTGCAAGAGGAAGCATGTCGACTCCCCTGAGTCAGTGACATCTGACACTGACCTGGATGATTCGCAAGGGTCCCCAAGGTCCCCCTCTGAGGATGTCTCCTTTTCTGACATCCTAGAGATCCTTAAACAGAGGGGGAACTGGTCTGCCCTCAACCCTTCCGAGGACGAGTCTGTGTACCTGGATGCGTTCGGTTCTCGCCTTTCCACCTCCTGGGTGTCCCCGCCTTTCGACCCACTCATGGAGGTGGTGGCTAGGAAGGCGTGGACGGCTCTGGATACTATGGAACCAACTCCCCGGAGGCCTACAAAATTTATTACAGCCCCGGCAGACAAGCAGTTTCTCTCTAAGGGCATCCCCGTTGATGCCATGGTTGTGGCGGCAGCCACTAAGGAGGAGTTGGCTGACCCTTCAGTACCTGTCCATCCTCCTAAGAAGGAATCTAGGACTATGGATAGGTATGGCAAGCGGATGTTTTCTTCAGCGACCTTTGCCATGCGGTCGCTGAATTACTTGTGCCATTTCACCCATCTTCAGAGAGACCTCTTTAAAGAACTGGGTGATACCTTACAGAACCCAACAGCTGTGGGGTCTCAGGAAAAGATCAACTCCCAGCTGGGGACCCTGAACTCTATTGTCAACTCCTCCATGCGGCTCATTCATTATGCAGCCGATGGAGCGAGTAGGGCCGCAGGCACGGGCGTTGCTCTAAGGAGACATGCCTGGATGCGGCTTTGCAACTTTGCTGACCCCTTCAAGGCGTCCTTCACTAACACCCCCTTTGACAGTTCTGCCCTGTTTGGACCTCAAGTGAAGGATACGTTGACCAGGTGTGAACAGGAAGGCAAGACTCTCTCTGCCGTGGGAGTCCATTTTTCTGCCCCTTCTAGACCATACCTTAAGGGTCAAAAGGGCGGAAAGATGTGGTTCCGTAAACCCCAGTGAGTACTTCCTGATGCACGTGGTGAGCTCCCCTCCAGAAGCAGAGGAGGGAACAATAACAGATGCCGCCGTAGGAGCAGGGGGGGGGGGGTCTGCAAAATTAGGGTAGCAGAGAATCTTTCTCTGACAAACCCTTCCAGCACCCCTGAGGAGCTGCCCGACTGTCCACCTTCAGAGGCAGTCGGGGGAAGACTTTCACTGTACCCAGAAGCCTGGCATTCCCTTACGCAAGACAGATGGGTACGGTCGATCATATCCGACCGAATCCCCTTTATCCACACCCCGCAACAACAAAAAGGGCCTCTTCCAGACGTTCCACCCGGTCTGAGAGATCAAGCAGCGTCAGAAATTTCAAAGCTGCTGTCAAAAAGGGCCATCCAGCCAGTCCCAGCAGACCAACAAGGATCCGGAATCTACTCCATATTCTTTTTGGTACCAAAAAAGACGGGGGACTGCTGACCTATTTTGGATCTCAGCAGGCTGAACAAGTCTGTTCAAAGAACAAAGTTCCCGATGGTCACGCTACAGTCCATTCTACCCTTTCTGGGTCAGGACAATTGGATGTGCTCTATAGATCTTCAGGATGCGTACTACCATATCAAAATGAACAGGTGCTCCAGAAGGTTTCTCCCCTTCTGGCTGGGAGCCAGTCACTACCAATTCAGAGCCCTGCCCTTTGGCTTCACCACAGCCCCCAGGGTGCTTACCAAATGCATGGCAGTGGTTGCGGCTCACCTGAGACAACGAGGATTCCAGGTGTTTCCATATTTAGACGACTGGCACCTTACTGCCACCACCAGGCACCAGCTACTTCAAGCCAGGGATTACGCTGTGCAAACGTGCAAAGCGCTAGGCATCTCTATAAACTTCGAAAAGTCTGCCTTGTTGCCCTGTCAGCATGTTACCTTCATAGGCGCCATGTTAAACACGGTGGAGTTGTCAGCAAAACTACCTACACAAAGAGTTTCAGACATTCGCAGCCATGTTCAAATCCTTCTACAGCAGGACAGGGTCCAAGCCCGATTTGTACTGAAAACACTTGGTCTAATGGTAGCAACAATCACCTTGCTCCCCCTAGCTCGTTTTCATATACGGCTACTGCAGTGGATGCTTTTTTCCCAGTGGTCCTTTCAGCAGCTTCCCATGTCTCACAACATTCTCATCACTCAGTCATGCAAGAGACACCTCTCGTGGTGGATGGTCTCGCCTCAGGTGCTCCTGGGCAGACCTGTTATTCTCCCCCCCTCCGGTTGCCACCGTGACAACGGATGCCTCCCTGATCGGGTGGGCATTTTCAGGGCAGTACAGTCCAGAGCACATGGCAACCCTTCGAGTGCCACCTGCAAATAAATGTCTTGGAGATGAGAGCGGTACTTTTGGCGTTGCAGGCCCTTCAGAACTCCCTACACACTGGGACGATTGCAATTCAGACAGACAATATGTCTGTAGTGTGGTGCATCAACAAGCAGGGCGGAACCAGGTCCTACCCCCTATGTCGGGAAGCTCTCAGACTTTGGCAGTGGGCGATCTCTTCTCAACGGTTTCTGGTAGCAACGCATATTCCAGGGAAGTCCACCGTCATAGCAGACAGACTGAGCAGGGCCATTCTCATGCCCTACGAGTGGTCTCTCAACTAGCTAGTAGCGGAACAAATATTCAGAAGGTGGGGTCAGCCTTGCTGCGACCTTTTCGCAACCCCTCAAAACAGCAAGTGTCAGGATTTCTTCATCATCTTTCCTCTTCCAGGTCTCCTTCCCAGAGATGCTCTAGTCCACGATTGGCCCCGGGGTCTTCTATATGCTTTCCCCCCTTTTCCCTTAATTACCCAGTTAGTCCAGAAAGCAACTGCCTTGACATCCAGGATGATCCTCATTGCCCCTTACTGGCCCCAACAAGTTTGGTTTCTGTTCCTGCAACGTCATCTATTAGAGCAGCCCTGGCATCTGGACCCAGTGCCAGACCTTCTGACCCATCAATCGGGCGGGCTGCACCAGTCCCTTCCATCTCTCAACCTCATAGCTTGGTTGCTCCACTTCCAACCCTAGCCAGGCTTCCCTTAATTTCTCAGTCAGTACGTGATATCATCCTTGCCTCTCATAAGTCTAACACCAGAAGGACATATGCTAGTAAGTGGAAGCTTTTTTCTATTTGGGCAAGGAAAAATCAAGTGGACCCTTTCACAGCTCCTGTCCAAACAGTTCTAGAGTTTTTGGCGGAACTTTTCCAAACGGGCTCTTCCTCAGCTACTATCAGGGTCCAGTTGGTGGCTATTGCAAATTTCCATGTTGGCTTGTCAGAGACCAGTATCATGTCCCACAAGCTTTGGAAAGCCTTTCTAAAAGGAACCCTATTACTTAGGCCCCCGGTTAAAGACTCTCCTCCACCGTGGGATCTAAATTTGGTACTGTCTTCTTTAATTCTGCCTCCCTTTGAGCCAGCTGCTTCCTGTTCGTTAAAACTGCTCTCATGGAAAACACTTTTCTTGGTAGCTATTACCTCAGCGAGAAGGGTTTCGGAACTACACGCTCTCTCTGTGCACCCCCCTTATCTTGTTTTTCACAAAGATAGAGTGTCTGTTAGGACTAATCCTTCCTTTTTACCTAAGGTACTCTCTGAAAAAAATCTTAATCAGACTGTTGATCTCCCAGTCTTCTTCCCAAATTATACTGATAGAGCTGAGGGAAGACTGCATTGTTTAGACGTCCACCGTCAACTACGCTTCTATCTTGATAGAACAAAACAGTCGAGAAAATCAGAACAGCTCTTCCTGTCTTACGCGGAAGGAAAGCAAGGCCTCCCAGTTTCTAAAGTAACCTTGTCCAGATGGTTGACCTCTCTTATCACGTTAATCTATCAGTTGAGGCATAAGGAGCCCCCTACCAAGCCTAGAGCTCATTCAACTAGAGCATTAGCTTCCTCAGTAGGTTTTCAAGCAAGGTTACCCATGGATTCTATTTGTGCAGCGGCCACATGGGCCTCCCCTCATACCTTCATTTCTCATTACAAACTGGACATCGCCTCTAGAAGTCGGGCTGATTTTGGTTCCACTGTACTCAAGAGTCTGTTCCATTGAGCCACCCAGGACTAAGGTGCTAGGGACGCTGTCCCATCCAGCAAGAATGAAGGCGAGATTGACAACTTAACATTGAGAAGTTATGTACTTACCATAACGTTCCATGTTAGTTGTCTTCTTCTCGCCTTCTTTCTTGCGTCCCACCCTCCATCCCCCTTGCCTGGAAAGACAGAGTATCTTGTGAGATATCTTTTGTCACCAGGGTTATCTTCTCAGCTAGCTCTCTTGCTCCCCTTTTGGTAGCCCTTGTAAGAGATATATGTAGAACAGCTTATTTTTGCATATATTAGATAGATTTACTCTTTTCTTGTGGTGGGACATGTATGTCCATAGTGTTAGCTATCAAACGAGATCTGGGTATATGATGCCTAGCATTATGGGACATAGTATAGCCTTGAGCCGGTGAAAATAGCTCTGGAGCTTTAGTAATAGGCCGAGCCGGAGCCGAAGTTCGGCTCCGAACCCATCCAGCAAGAAAGAAGGCGAGAAGAAGACAACTAACATGGAACGTTATGGTAAGTACATAACTTCTCATTATCATATTTATACGTATGCTTGTTCAAAATTTGATTTTCTTAGTTATTTAGATCTGCTTGATAAAGTTTGCTAAATTAGCTTATCACGAACTTATTGTTTTGTTTGACTACAAGTAGGTGGCTGTGAGAATCAAAGTTTTTCTTTTTTCTTTTTACTTCGTTGTATTTATAAATCTTGCTGGCACTACTTTTTGTAGCATTGATACAATGTTTCCTTTAATCACACGATTAGATTAGTTTATAAAATGGTGGTTTTTGAATTACTTGCTATCTGAAGAAGTTGCCTCATTGTGGGCGACGAAAAGCGCTTCATATTTACAATAAACATTTTCTTATTTTATTACGTTTTTGTTCCCTTAGTCTGTTTGGTTGCCTTAGTATTATTTTTTATTAGTTTGTTTTCATTTCGTTTACATGGCTTCTGGGAGCAATAATATTACAAACAGTCCCACCCTGTTCGAGCCTACTCAGTCACAACCAGACCAACTTAATCTAACAGCTTTAATTCAAGCTCTATCCCAATGCTTTGATGCCTTATCTGCGCGTTTGGAAACGCAGCTACCTAATGTAACTTTGCCTTTAAGTACAACAATTAGCAACTTGAGATGTTCTTCATCTCACATTGCTGCAGTCCTTACACTTGGGTAGTCCGCTGTCCTCGGTCGGCCCGAATATCAAAGTATAAGGCTGACGTCGGTCAAGGCGCATTTGACTGACATCAGGACGTCAGGGTACAAATACGCATGACCGACGTCATATCCTCAGTCTTTTTTGCCGCATGGTCCGATGCAGAAGCAGCATTGCAAGTGCCGGTTGGCGTTCTGAAATTTTTCGATTTCGGAGTTTCAGACCGAGTCAAAGTTGGCTAAGTACCCCGTTGGGGAATATTTTAGTTTTTTCTTGCCTCAGTGGTTTACCGGATGTCAGAAAAAGTGAATAATTGTATTTCTTGTGGGAAACAGATACGCATAGAGACTATCATACTTTGTGTATTCCTTGTTTAGGGCCTGAGCACGGCGTTGTTGGGTGTCGCTCTTGTGCTAGATTCAATAAGCGCACTATAAAGAGAAGGTTGGATTGTGCCAGGTTAGTCTTCGGGAAGCGGTGCAATTATAAAATGCCGTCGGATGCTCCGCCCGCTTCTTCGAAGAAGCGCAAGGACAAAGCAGTTAAGCCTAGGCAAGAAGAACCGTCCGTGCGGACGCCGGTTCTTTAGAGGTGTCGGTGGAGCCGGTGGTTCCACCGGAGGTTTCTTTGGGATCCCAGGGAGAGACTTTGTTATTGCAGGATGTGGCCTCTCAGGAGGCAGGTCAGGCTGATGGGGCTTCTCAGGTTACTATACTCCCCTCCCTTCCTAGGGTGGTTAGGCCCTCTCCATCTGTTTCCAAGGCTTCTCCCAGAGGCAGGCCAGGTTTAGCTTCAGTTGGTGTCACCCCTAGTTCTTCAGGAACTGTGCCCAAGAAGCATATGCTTAAAATGGCAGAAGATTTGATTACTTTGATTAGGGTTCTTTGCCCCTTCTGATAAGAGACCTAGGGTGGAGCCTGAGCTAGGGAGTTTTGAGCAGGCTTGGATGTTTCAGAGTCTTGGCTGAAGACTTGCAGGAGTATATCCCTTATTCTGATTCTGATGTGGATGATTCTACTCCTTCTGCTTCTCCCCCTGAGGATTTTTCTTTTTCAGAAACTCTTCATTCCATGAGGGAGCATTTTAAGTGGGAAGGTCAGGACTTCTCTGATTCCAGGAAAAGGCTTAGGGAATTTTTGTTTTTACCCCAGCATAGGCCTTTGGCTATACCTCCTGTTTTGGATGTGGTGGAGGATGTTTTCACAGAGGCTTCTCTTAATCCTGATTCTTTGCCTCCTGCTCCTGTTAAACCGGATAGGTATTACAGGGTGCCTGAAGCTCATAAGTATCTTTTTAAGAGTCCTAGGGCAGACCCAGAAACTGTTAGTCAGGGGCCTAAAGGTGTTAAGGCTTCTGTTGTCAAGAATCCGGTTCCTACTGATAAGGAGGCCAGGGCCTTGGATAGATGGGGAAAGAAAGTTTATACTTCTTCCACTCTAGCTATGAGGGCTTTGAATTGCCAGTTTCACATGTTGAAATACCAAAACTATCTCCTTTCACAATTGAAGTCTAAGGTTGATGCTCTGGCGGAAGGTATTGATTGTAAAGAGTTACAAGATTTAGTACATGTTTCTGAACAGGTGGGTAAGCATTCTTTGCAATGTGGTTTTGATGCTGTACAGGCCTCGTCTAGGGTGGCTGCCACTGGGTCAGTTCTTCGCAGGCACGCCTGGCTGAGGGATCAGAATTTATCTGACCATGTTAAAACAAGGATTTTAGATGCTCCTTTACAATCTGATGTGTTGTTTGGTTCTCCTGTTGAGGCAGTTTTAAAGAAAATGGAAGACAAGGCTAAGTCTATGCAGACTGTTAAAGATTTTTGCAGGTTCAGCCTCCAAAGTTTAGTAGAAATTGGCCTACTAAGGGGTGGGCGTATCCTTCTTATGATTCCCAGTCTAGGGGTAGATCTAGGCGTGGTAGGGGCAGAGCTCAGGGCTCTTTCAGGCCTAGAACAGGAGTTCTCCTGCACAGTCTTCAGGTGAGGGCAGGGGTCAGTCCTTTCGTAAACAGACCCAATGACCTACCTTTTCAGCTGCCAGAGCCTTCTCGTCTGGCAGCTCCTTTGGGAGGAAGGTTGGCACTTTTCAAAGAAAATTGGAGTTTAATTACCCAAGACAGATGGGTATTGGATATCATACACCACGGTTACAGGTTTTATTTCCATACCTTGCCTCCTTTCAAAGGCATGCCAGACGTTCCTCCTCAACAAAGAATAGAGGCTCACAAGCAAATTTCTCTGTTACTCCAAATAGGGGCCATACAGCCGGTCCCTATGCCAGAAGTGGGCCTAGGATTTTATTCTCGCCTGTTCCTAGTACCAAAGAAAGGGAACACGTGGAGACCAATTTTGGACTTATCTATCCTCAACACTTATCTGGACATTCCCAAGTTCAAAATGTTGACGTTACAGCAGCTTTTACCTCTGCTGGGCAAAGATCATTGGATGGTAACTTTGGATCTCAAGGAGGCTTATCTTCATGTTCCTATCAGACTGAGTTGCAGGAAGTATCTGCGTTTTGAGCTGGGACTTCTCATTATCAGTTCTCTGCATTGCCCTTTGGCTTATCTACTGCCCAGAGTGTTCACGAAAGTTCTGGCTCCAGTGATAGCTTTCCTCAGGTTAAAAGGAATACAGATCTATCCTTATTTGGACGATTGCCTGATTCTGGCTCAAGGAAGGGACGAGCTTCTTCATCATTTGGATTATGTGATAGCAGTGCTAAGATGCCTGGGGTATTCTGTGAGCGAAATAAAGTCCAGTCTAGTACCCTCTCAGGACATGTGCTTTCTGGGTGTGAGACTGAATACAGCATCCCAGATGGCCTTTTTGACCCCGGACAAACAAAAGAATCTTTCCCTTTACTTTCATCAGTTGTCTCATCAGTCCAGGCTGACTGCAAGGACAGTCCTTCAAGCCTTGGGGTTCATGGCATCTTGTATTCTGGTGCTTCCCAATGCCAAACTGCATATGAGGAAGCTACAATGGTATCTCAAAAATGTATGGACACAGCACTGCCAGGATTTGGACACTGTCATTCAAATAATACCTTGCATTCAAAAGGAATTGTTGTGGTGGGCTCAGGAATGTCACCCAAACAAGGGACTCTCTGTGACCCGGCCAGAGGCGAGTCAGATTCTAACGACAGATGCCTCAGACAAAGCTTGGGGAGCTCATCTGAATGGAAAGTGGATACAAGACAAGTGTCCTGCCAGACTACAGCATCTACATATCAACTTGAAAGAGATGTTAGCAGTCCAGTTTGCATTACTAGCTTTCAAGGATTTACTTCTTCCAGGGCAGGTGTTGATTCTAACAGACAACACAACTGTCATGTGGTACATCAACAAGCAAGGCGGAACACATTCTTATCCTCTATGCAGGCAAGCAATGATTTTGTGGGAGACTGCTCTCAGTTTACAGCTAAATCTTCAGGCAAGGTTTCTGCCGGGAGCACAGAACTCCTTAGCAGATGTGTTGAGCAGACAAATTATGGATCCCCACGAGTGGAAATTGGATCCTCATGTATTTCAGAATTTGACAGTGTCATGGGGAACTCCAGACATAGATCTGTTCGCTTCTCCACTAAACCACCAGCTGCCAAAGTTTTGCACAAAGCGGTTTCATCCCACAGCTTGGAAAGTGGATGCTCTTTCTTTCAATTGGAGCAATCTTCATGTGTATGCCTTTCCGCCTCTGCCTCTCCTCCCAAAGGTACTACTAAAGGCCAGACAAGACAAGCCAAGGATGATTTTGATAGCTCCAGATTGGCCTCGACAGCATTGGTACCCATTACTGAGAAGCCTGGTACGGAAGCCTCCATGGCCTTTGCCTTGATTCCACACCTGTTGTCTCAGGAGGACAGTCATTTGCTCAATGTCAAGCTTCACTCTCTGCACCTAACAGCCTGGCATATTCTGTTTTGAACCATAGTGGGCCTCCACTTCCACAGCAAGTTTTGAATGTTATTTTGGAAGCTAGAAGGCCTAGTACAAGGAAAGTGTACGCAGATAAATGGAAGAGATTTTTATTTTGGAGTGCAGCAAAGGATTTTGATGTTTCTGAGCCTAATTTAAGTGTGGCTCTTCAATATCTTACTGAGTTACTGGACAAAGGTTTGTCCTTCTCTTCTATTAAGGTTCATGCTGCAGCAATTTCGCTCACTATGATTGTGACCCACCATTGTTTTCTCATCCTTTGTTCAAGCAATTTCTTAGAGGGGCAAAGAATATAAGACCCCACGAAGAGCTCCTACTCCTGCTTGGGATCTCAATTTTGTGTTGGAGAAACTCACTCTACAACCTTTTGAGCCTGCAGCTACTACTGAATTAAAGTTTTATCATGGAAGACTGCTTTTTTGTTGGCTATTACCTCTGCAAGAAGGGTTTCTGAGTTGCAGGCCCTTATGGCGGTTGAGCCTTTCTTAATTTTTCATAAGGATAGGGTATCTTTACGTACTAATCCTTCCTTTATGCCTAAAGTGGTTTCTAGTGTGGCTTTAAACCAAACTATTCATTTGCCTACTTTTTATGCAAATCCCCAAAATAAAGGGAAAAGATTTTGCACACTTTAGATGTACACAGGCAGTTGCGATATTATTTGGACAGAACTAAAGGGTTCAGGCAGTCTCAGCAGTTATTTGTTTCTTTTGCTTTGAGTTCTCAGGGCAAGCCTGTGTCAAAACAAACTATTTCTAAGTGGATTGGGTTTTGCATTGCTTTCTGTTATTCCCATCATGGCAAGGAAATTCCAGCTGGGATTAGGCCTCATTCCACTAGGGCTACTGCCACTTGACAGCTTTTTTGAGGGGTTGGCAACTAAGGATATTTTGGAGGCAGCTACTTGGAGTTCAGTGCATACTTTCTCTAGGCATTATCACCTACCACTGTACTCTAAATCCAGGGCTGGTTTTGCCACTGCTGTTTTGCAGGGCATTTTGGCAGCTCCTGCTTCCTTATAGTTTGGCCATCCTCCCTTACCTCTGCTTTGGGATTCTACCCAAGTGTAAGGACTGCAGCAATGTGAGATGAAGAACATAGTACAGTTTTGTACCTACCATAAATGTAGATGTTCGAAGATCCACATTGCTGCAGTCCAATTTACCCTCCCTCCTTCCCCTCTGTAGTTAGAGGCGGTTGTGTGGGTTGGGTTGTCAATATGATGTATATTGTATATATTGTACATATTTTTAGTGCTAGGATGGTTGGTTGTTTGTTTGCTGTCTTTTGGTTTTGACCTTTATTTTTAGGGTCTTCTGACATCTGGGGCAAGAAAAGACTGAGGATATGACGTCGGTCATGCGCATTTGTACCCTGACGTCCTGATGTCAGTCAAATGCGCCTTGACCGACGTCAGCCTTATACTTTGATATTCGGGCCGACCGAGGACAGCGGACTACCCAAGTGTAAGGACTGCAGCAATGTGGATCTTCGAACATCTACATTTATGGTAGGTACAAAACTGTACTTTCCATCCCACCAGGTCAACAATTACCGCGTACTAACTTTAGTCCACCAGCTCATGTTGCGGTAACTGGTTCTGTTACCCCTACATCAATTGTAAGGAGAGATTCAGCTAATAGTAACCCCAACGTTGTCAGAGGATCAGACAATGTAAGTGGTCCTCATAACCATATACCAGAAATTGGTCATGGCGCTTTTGGGCTTAATGGTACCCTACAACTTGAAGAATGGATTCTCGATACGAGTAAGCTGAAATTTACACAGCGTACAAATGAAGGGCAACAAGCCGACAATGCTATTCATCCACAGGTTGGTGTTTCCTCTTTATCTGACCAGCTGAAACTATTAGATTTAAAATTGATCAAAATTAAAAAACTCCAACATGAAATTAATTATTTCCAAGAGTGTTTAAAGGAACGTATTGTTCCTAAAGGCTTAAAGCACCATTTGTATCCTTCAGGCCTTTAGCCAACTCAATGTTCCATCTGGAGTTAAATACTTTGACCAACAAGGCTTTGCGTTAATGGAACTTATGATCAAACATTACACCATTCAGATAACAGCTTTATCCAAAGAAGTTGTAGACATTAACTCTGTTATTACTTCTCATACTGATTTCCTTAGGTATAAATATGAGTATGAAAGAAGTTTTGTTACTATCGATCAGCTGTTGGAATAGACTGCGTTTAATAAAAGCAAAAAAATGAACAGAGACCATATAGCCTACAACAATGGGTTAGCGTACCCAAAGCCTGCTACTAGCCAAGTTGGTGCAGCAATTCTACGCGGTAATGGTAGCCTGTCGGATGATAGTGAAAATAGCTCTAATCATGTTGACATTAATGAAAATGTATCTAACCATGCTTCGGGAGCCAACGACCCTAGTTCTATAGTACCTTCCCAGAACAAATGGTCTAACCGGCTCCGATTTAATAACAAGAATTCCAATAATCAACAATTGGATAATTCGAACAACAACAATTATGTGAATAAACCTAACTTTCACAATGACAATCGTTTGGGTGCAGTACCGAAAAAAACATACAACAGTTATCAACAGCAACAGAATCAAAAAAACAAACAGCGCCCGAACAACAAATCCAGGTGATAACCTCTGATCGGCAACAGCATGTTGCCATTGTGAAAAATAAAGCAGGAGACTTTAATATTTTTAATTATTCTTGTATTGATATTGACCCAGCTTTAGTGGAACTTTTTGCAAAGGGTAATACCTTTGTACCTCACCAACAGATGAATATTGTTCAGACTGTTAAAGATTTAAAACTGTTTGTTAGGAAACTTAATTTAAATTTTCTGTTTGGCAACTCTGATCATGAAATTCAGCATTTCAGAGTAGCCAGTGAGCACAACCCTCCTTTACATCCTGTATTGAATCTGTTTGAAACTATCACAGAATTGGATTTAAGACACCTAGCGAATAATTGTAACAAACTGTTTTATACTAATTCACAAGTAACTAATATTACTCGTGACAAAACTATTTCTCTCAACATTTTTAAGGCACTTAATGTGAGAGCAATAAAACCAGATAAAGGTGGCGGCTTAGCCATTTTTGACCTGTCTGACCATCAAAACCGAGTTCATGACATTTTAGACAGTAACACATACGATAAGGTGATTATTAATTAAGTTAATGTCGCTTATAGCCAAATTAAAGGCTATATCAATGATTTGTTCATAGAGGGTTTTATTGATGCCAACTTGTACAATTATATGACTATAATTTGGCCAAAAATCCCAGTTTTATTTGCGACACCAAAAATTCACAAGAATATTTCTAATCCACCTTTTCAACCTCTTATTGGTGGTCGAAATTCGATTACTTATTCATGTGCAAAAGTAGTAGACCATATAGTAAAAAAAATTTGTTAACGGAGCCACAGGTATGCAAAGACTCGTGGACATTTTTGAAAAATATAAATAACATTTCTTTTGATAGCGACATTAACTTCATTACCATAGACGTAGTTGATATTTATACGTCTATTCCGCACCTTGAAGGTGTAGAATGGGTTGACTTATTTCTTGTTAAAAAAGGAGCTACAAGAGAAGAAACCCATTTAGTAACAACTTTTCTTGACATCATTCTTACTAATAATTATTTTTCTTTCTACAATGAGCTATTCTTACAGAAATGCAGGGTAGCAATGGGCTCCCCTTGTGGAGCAAGCTTTGCTAACACCATTATGGTGTACTGGGAAAAGCTTTATATTTTTGAACATACAGAATGGATGTCTAGAATCATGTACTACACGCGTTTCCTTGATGATATATTTATTTTATTTCAAGGGAACTTTGATTTGGCTACTAATTTTCTTGATTATCTTAATAACACAACAAGTTTCTTTAAATTTACTTTCAACTTTCAAGAAGAGAGTATTGACTACTTGGATGTTAACTTAGTCAAAGATGCAGCCAATAATAGATATATTTCAAAAATTTTCAGGAAAAATACTTTTTGTAATTCTTATTTGCATTACAGTAGTTTACATCCACAATCACAAAAATGAGCTATTATTAAAGGTCAAATTATAAGAGCTGCCAGAATGGTTTCTCTGTATAGTGATTTTGATACAGAGTGTAATTTTTTGGAGACTATGTCCCAACAGAGGGGTTACCCATTAGATTTAATTAGAACATTATCAAGTGAAGTTAGGACTAAAAGAGAAAATGGCCTTATTACACCAATTCTTAAAGCAGGTCAGTCTATGTCCAACACAAGTCCACCTTTTTATTGCCCTTTTGTAGACAACATTATTGACACAGAAATTATAATTGAAGCACAATGTGTTGAAACAATAAATAATGATAGAGCCATGAGTTTTGATTGTAGTTTTATTACTACTTTCAACTCTGACAGTACCATTATAAGATATATTTTATACAAAAATTGGGAACTTTTAAAACATGACAAAAGTTTATTTACAAAATTTAATGATTACCCTAAAATTATTTTCAGGAGGGACAAAAACCTTAAAAATATTCTTGAATCACATAAACACAAAGATTTTAATAAAAAGGTGGGAACGTTTACTTGTGGTTGTTGTAACATGTGCAAATATGTAGCTTCACCATTAATGACAAACAGTATTATACAAAGTTTAAGGTGAATTGTAATTCTAAACTAGTAGTTTATTTAGCTTCCTGTACACTTTGTAAGGCATTCTACATAGGTAAAACGGAATGTCGTTTCTGAGACAGGATATATGAACATACTTGTGCAATCGCTACCAGTAAAACAGAAAACGCATTAGCAAAACACATTGTCACATGTAGGCCACAGTTTTAAGTTTAGCATAATTGACCAAATACAATATGACATCAGAGGGGGTCCAGTTAATTTGCTGTTGGAAGAATGTGAACTGTCATGGCAAATTAGAACTAGCGCTTTTATTGAGCCTGGGTTGAATGAACATTGTAATATAGCATGTCTTCTTAAACTTAAGAGCCTAAATAGATAGGCTTTTACATATAATATAATATGTAGTTTGGTACATATCTTATTGTTTCCGTTACTTAGATAACATGTATACATATTTAGTTAGTTTAATGACAGTTCAACTGTTATATATGAAATATATTTATAGTATATGTTATTTATACATTATTTATATATTTTTTATTCAAGATTTTTTATCAGTATACTTAATGCATTAGTTACTCCTTATATTTATACGTATGCTTGTTCAAAATTTGATTTTATTAGTTATTTGGATCTGCTTGATAAAGTTTGCTAAATTAGCTTATCACAAACTTATTGTTTTGTTCGACTACAAGTAGGTGGCTGTGAGAATCAACGTTTTTCTTTTTTCTTTTTACTTCGTTGTATTTATAAATCTTGCTGGCACTACTTTTTGTAGCATTGATACAATGTTTCCTTTAATCACATGATTAGATTAGTTTATAAAATGGTGGTTTTTGAAATACTTGCTATCTGAAGAAGTTGCCTCATTGTGGGCGACGAAAAGCACTTCATATTTAAAATAAACGTTTTCTTATTTTATTACGTTGTTTTTGTTCCCTTAGTCTGTCGTTTGGTTGCCTTAGAATTTTATTTGAGTGTAAAAGAGAAGCTGCTGCTAAAAAGGGATATTTAGTAGGCCATGTAAAATTTTGCATGGGACTATAAGAATGAATCAGAGGAAGTTAGAAAAGATTGGGAAGAGAGACTAGAAAAACAGTTTACAAAGGAACAACAGGAAGACGTGTGCAAGTACTCTGCAAGGTTCAGAAGGTTTATGTTTGTTTTCCTCTTGGAAGTGTTTGCATAGATCCTTTTATACCCAAACAAACTTCAGATAATATTTCTTCATGTAGATAGTAAATATTTGGGGTGTGATAGAAAATAGAGGTAATAAAGGAATATGTTTTGTTTTAAATGGAACCATTTGGTAGCTTTTAAAAATTCATTATGGAGTACTTTAATGCCATTGGCTACAAAAAGACAATTACTAGAAAATAGAAATGAAAATCTAAATCTGTCTTAATTGAACTGCTGAATATTTTAAAGGAGATAAAAGAACTGGGAGATAGATCTTCTTTGTGATTATAACTACACTTTAGTCTGCTTCCCATATTTAAATAATTGGTCTTCATACCTGAATGTATTCTCTGGAATCAACGAGCACCTGCTAGTCTCGTTTTTGCTCTGTTATTTTTATCTGCAGTCCCAAAGTGGGTTATGGTTGGTGGTATTTCTACAGTTTGCTGATTGTTTCTGTAGATTTCTGTCTTTTTGTCTCTGTTCTACCCGTTCCGTTCACCCTTGCTGTGCTCAGGCTCACTTCGCTCCCCTACCATACCCCCATTCCACCCACCCCATATTTACTTTCCTTTATAGGTAACCATCCTGATTCCAACCTCCTCCCCCTCACTTCCTTTGCTCATTATCCTATTTAGCCCTTTCTCTCCTTCCTCAGCCCCACCTTCAACTTCTCATATTACTCCTTTCTCCACCGTCTACTTTCCTCTCCTGTATATTCTTACCTATTTTACAATCCTTCCCTCTTCACACACCCACTACTCTTTCTTGTATTACCCTTTCCTTTCATTACACTAAGTTTTTCTTTCCATTCTTCTCTCATCTCCTCCCTTTCCTTACATCCTTTATTCTTATATACATTTCCAATCTCACCTCTTATCACAGTCGGGTACATTTGCAGCCTTGTTTTCCCAATTCTCCTCTCTAGACTACATTTTCGATTTCCCATTAGTCTCTCTCTCTTTTCTTTTACTGCTTTTACTTTCACTAAAATCAAATTGCCTCTCTTGAGCTCCCCACTTAACAGAATCAAGCACAAATTACTCTATTTCTCTCTCTCTATATTACACTTCTTTTTCACCCTCTCAAAACTCTACTACTCTCTGGGACATTGATTCTAATCCTGGTCCCAACCATAAGCTATTCACTATTTCCTCTGACCATCCAACTACTTTGCACTCTTATAACTCTCACTCCAAAGTTCTAACCCTCTACTCCATTAATATTCACAGTATCCTTAATAAGACATCTGTATTTCACTCTTGGATAGACCAGTTTTCTCCAAACATTGTTACTCTGTCTGACACATGGCTAAAACTATATAACAATGACAAAGACTTTCTTCCTTCTGGCTACAACATTATATGCTATGACAGAACATATAAAAAACATGGAGGCATTGCCATTATATACTCTGATTTCCTGACTCTTATCCCGTCTTCTGTACCACATCCCTCTTTTCACCCAACTGAACTCATCATTGCTGATTACAAACTTAAACACATAACTTGAACAATAGTTGCCATTTACATTCCCCCTGGAAATAACATTCCATTATTAGAACAGATTCTTCAATGGATGTCTGATAATATACCCAATGAGACCATAATACTTGGTGATGTCAGTATTAATTGGTTTACCATTTGCTCTAACTCCCCTACTTCTGGTGTAAACCTATATGGTTACACTCATTTGTACTCCAAGTTATTATAATAAAGCTACTAATACGAGCTCTATTATTGATTGGATTCTTGTCTCTATTCCTCTCTTCTATCTCTACCCCGAATCCCTCCCAGACTCCTTAAATGATCACAGTCGGTATGTATCCAAAGATTTTCCTCCCATCTGTCTCGACCACATAAATTCCATGAATGTTGTAAGCTAACTAATTTTGACCATCAGACTTTTAACAACTGTCTGCAAGCTATTGATTGGCCCTCTCTCTCTTTTCTACCTTTGGATGAAGCTCTATTTCAATTTAATTCTTTCTTCCTTAATACACTCGACTCTGTTGCCCCTCCCAGAATCGTCAGAGTCAAATCTGAGTGTTCTTCATGTCTTTCTAACTTTACACTGTGTTTATGTGTAAAAGAGACAAGGCATGGAAACTCTGGACCAAAACAAAATCTCCCACTAACTTCCAACCATATGGGGAACTTTGGAATCTGACTAAAAAGCACATTACTAATAAGAAGAACTTCTATCTTATCAAACCTCTTCGCCTAGAAACCCTAAAATGTTGAACACTATTAACCATATTCTCCATCCAGGCAATCCTTCAACTTCAAACCCATGCCCCAGTAACACACTACTTGAAACTGCTTCTCTCTTTAACTCATACTTCATTGATATCATCAGTAAACTCATGCATACTTCCAACCCTCCTATTCTCTAACCTCCTACCACCTATCAACCACACAACTCCTCGTTCTCATTAAAAACAATTCCTATTAACTACATCAAAAACCTTCTTCTTAAGTTAAACCATGTTCACCTTCTGCTGATAAACTACCACCTCGCTTCCTTAAGATTGCAGCTAATTCTATAGCATACCCAGTCTCCATTGCAGCTAATTCTATAGCATACCCAGTCTCCATCCTTGTAAATCAGTCCATTAGAGAATCTACTGTCCCCACTATTTGGAAAAAATCCCACATAATACCCATCCACAAGAGAGTAAATTCTATTGAACTCTGTAATTATCAGCATGTAGCCATTCTCTCTCCTCTTTCCAGAATTCTGTAACATTGTTTTCACAAACAAATCTTAACCTATCTTATTAATGAAAACTTCTTCACCCCATACCCAGCATGGTTTTCGGCCTTATCACAGTATTACTACTTCTCTCATCTCAACTCTGTCTTGCTAGAGATAATAATAAACTTGTGCCCTGCCTCTTCTTAGACCTTTCTAAAGCCTTCAACACTGTCTCCCACTCTATCCTCCTCTCCAAGTTAGCCAAACTCAACATATCTACTTCTACTATCACTTGGTTCAGCAGCTACCTTACAGATAGGATGCAGTCTGTCAAATGGCTCTCTACTCTCTCTCTCCCTTTCTGTGCATTAATATGGGTGTCCCTCAAGACTTGGTTCTAGGTCCCCTTCTTTTTAACATCTTTACTAGTCAACTATACCAATCTTGTCCCCAGTCCACCCTCATTCAGTATGCTGAGGACACCACTGTCATCTCTTTTGCTGATAACCCTACAGACCTACTGACTGTTACTCAAAAATCCTTTAACCTTACTGAAGCCTGGCTATCTAACTGATTCTTAATCCTACAAAGACAAAACTCCTCCTCTTCCTCCCAAAATCCCTGTACCACCTGAAGTAGTCATTTACCATCTCCTCACTAAATAACATTTTCATTACCCCTGAAAGCCATACTAAACTCCTTGGTGTGACCATAGATAGATGATCAGCTAAAATTTGATTTACATGTACATCACTGTATTAAAAAAACACACCAAAAGCTTGGTTTATTGTATAGAAATAAAAGGTTCCTCACCCCTGACTCTAGAATCTCACTCGTCCATGCCTACCTCCTTCCTAATCTCTTTTATGGCTCACAAATCCTTACCTACAACAAAGTAGCCATATTTGCTGTTAACTTGTCTTTTAAATCTCATCATTGTCTAGCTCTGAGGACACTTAGTTGGCTAGAGTTTTCTAATCAGCTCTTATTTTCTCAACTTCTAGTTATTCATTCTATCCTGAATAAACCTTACACTTGCCCTAGTATCTCTGCTCTTATTTCCCTTTACACCCCCCCTTGATCTCTCAAAAGCTGTGATCAACACCTACTATAAATCTACAAACCTAAAAAAATCAATTGGACAGTATCTCTTCAGCTCTTCTCTTGCCTCCCAAAGGAACAAACTTCTGTTGCCCCTGAGAAATGTTTCCAATGTCCACAAATTTAACATACACTAAAACTACACCAAAATAGCACCTGGTCTTGTCTCTGTAATCATCCAGCTTGAACCCCTCCCCTACTCTAGTTCTACTTCCTTCCTACTATCTTCCTGTTGTTTCTCTGTTATCTTCTTTATTATGTCTCCTTATTTTTTTTAGAGTTATAATTTTACTTTTACTTTTACTGCTTATATTGTCATATTTCTTCTAAATATTTGTCATGCACTGTAACACATTTTTATTTTAATTGTTATGTGGAGATTTTCTCCCCAGGCCTCCACTGAAAAAGGTCTGCACCCAGTTGGACCTTCCCGGTTAACAAATGTCAAATAAGTAAAATAAAGGAACAAATGACATAGAAATAAATGGAGTTTGAGGGAACAGTAGATGCAATATAATGTTCAAGATTAGGAGTGAGGTTTAAGTGAAGGCATGAATAGAGCAATATATGTAATATATATATATATATATATATATATATATATATATATATATATATATAATATATATATATGAGTGAATGTAAAAAAGAAAATAAATGCATGAAAATAATGAAAAAAATCTTATTTGTTTTATTTTTCTCTTAATATATATGTTCTTATGGTATTGTTTAAAATGTTATTATTTAATAAAGAGTTTTTTTAAATCACCTTTAAAAAAGATATTTGCTGTGTGACATCTTTTTATTTATTTGTTTTTTGGTATTTCGCGGAGGTAGCAGTCCGGGCCCCACTACTATCTTACAGTGACCCACACATCAACTTTTACATTTGCTTGATAACATAAAGAGACCACTTGTCTGGTCTAGAAGTGCATTTAGTATTCTACTTTCTCTTTGTCCCTCACCCCCATGTCACCCTTTCCTTACTGATCACATGCTGTCTAGGATACATGTGTGAGCTCTTTTCTCCCTTGTCTTTGCACTTCTGCACATAATTGTTATGTTATATTATACTATTATATTATATTGTATTATATTATATTAACTCATTTCATGGATATGCGGCCCTGTACATAAAAAGTGCATTCAGTGATGCAATCAGTAGTTGGACTTTATAGTTTTGTTGCTGTGTTTCTTCATGCCTGTTCCACCCTCCTCTTAAGGGATAACTCTTCACTGTTCTCAGATATGCTCTTGTCCAGTATGCTCTCCACCAATTACTTTTTGTTTCTTGAAGAATTCTAGCTCCTCTAATCCTTAATCATATTCCCTTTGTTGCCTCTGTTCCATCTATCAAACCCTTCTGGTAGCTCACATGTTGAATCCTTCTAGCATTCAGCATTCTCCTTTTATAGGTTCCATAACTGTACATTGTATTCAGAATATGGCTTGACCCAGCTCCCCTAGAATTGCAACCATTACCATTGTGCTTCTGGAATCTTTCTCCCTAAGGATAAAATGCAATATTTTGTTGCTGGTGCCATTACTGTCTCAGTCTTCTCAGTCAAAAATTGCAGATGGGGGAAGCCAGGACTTTTGTAATTGTGTACTATCTTTTAGACTGTTGTGACCACTCCTGTACCACAAGGACTATCCAAAAATTTCTGATTTGTACAGCTTCCAAGTTGCCATCACCCCACAAAACAAACAAAAAAAAAACTGCCCTGTTTGCATGGTGATGTGGAATTAAATGTGCACCATATGTGATCGGCTCATAATTTTTTGCAAATGCACAAAAGAGCACATACACAAAGGACAATATTTTTACATCAAGACTAATAAGATCAAAGACCCGTCTTATGAGCTGTTTCATGTACAGGTAGCACAACTTCTTGTTCTGGTAATTGTAACTCTTCCTGTAGAAAAGATTATCCCTTGACCCTTCTTACTGTTATCTCACATTGTCTGTAGTATCCCTTGACCCTTCTTACTGTAATCTCAGATTACTTGTGTTAATTCCTCTGGCAATAATACCTCAGATTTCTTTACATTTGTTGTTATTCCAAGAACTTTAACACATGTACTCCCCCCGAACTTTCCTTGCTAGATGCAGTGCTTTGCATGTTATCCCTCCTCAGCTGTCGCTTGATTCATCAGATGTTGCCTGGTAATAGTATATGGGATGTATATGTGTCTTTAAATGCTAGTGCTTATAAACAGGGAATTTTCATGCCATGCGCTACATTTTGCATGTAGAAGGTAGTCTGAGAAAATGCCTCATTGAGACTAGTTTATCCAGTGACTGATGTATACTGAGCATTGTGGTAACCAGATTTTATAGGATGTCACTGGACAGCTACAGACGTGGAACTAAACAAACATTCGCAGAAGCAAAGAGGTTTGTTTTTACAAGGCTTTATGTTCAGAAGAACAGAAGTTTAATTCTCAGTGGGAAGAATACTGTAACTGCAAGCCACCAATAGTTCTCTTGCTAGAAGGCAACTTATCAGATAACTGAAAGCCTTAGATTCAGTAATTTGATTTGTCCTTGGTTAGAGTGGAATAGCAAAAATGCCTGCCCAGGAGAAATATGTCACATTTGTGCATATTGCTGTATAAAGCCTCGAGGGTATTTATCTGTTTTGATTTTCTTGAAGAGAAAGAGTCATTAGCAGCCATTAGAGAAGAATTTTGTAATTATTTTGAGCCTAGGAAGCATTTCTCATTTGTTTACCACTTGTTCTTGCACAATTTTTTTTCCAGAGGCTAGATACTTATAATGAGCTAAGGAGTAAAGTAAAATAGTGTGCCTTCAATGAACATCATGATTGGTTAATAAGCAAAAAAAAAAAAGTCTGTGGTGTAAGAAATGATCAGACAATGGGCAGAGTGTTATGTGAAACAGGCCTAACCTTATTACAAGCTGTGATTATATTACAGCAAGTTAAATTATTATTGAGGAATTAGATCAGTCCAGTAAGAAATGAGAGCCAACTCGAAAAAGGCAAAATGTGTTGTAATCTTAGTGGAGACAAGAAAGATAACAATGATATGCCAGAAAATATCATACAGTTAAAATTCATCTCATAATTTTGGTATGGCAGGTAAGTATGATAGGAAGAATTGCACTGCTTTTAATCAGTTTGTAGCCTCTGCGCTAGAAGAAACCATTTTACACAGACATGTGAAAGAAAAAAAAGTGTTTTGAAAATAATTTTCATGTTGTTGAACTGTAGCATAAATCAGCCTGCTTGATTGTACTGTAGCATAAATCAGCCTGCTTGATTGTACTGTTAAAGTGAAGATAGTTGCTGAAGTTTGAAAATGCATAAAACACCAGAAACAGTGAGTCAAACTGTTAATAAGGGTGAGTTATTAAGCAGAATGTTAACTTTAAACAAGATTCAGGTACAAAGTATAATACTTTGTTGAAAGATAGCTTTATAATGGTAGAGAATGTCGATATTGTGTGTACATAAACACATTTTTGTCAGTAGGAGGAGCCATTTCAAGATCTTATTTCAAATTGTGCCACTTAAAAGAAATTAGTTCTGCTAGTGTTTTGGTTGTTTTGTTTGCGATTAGCTAAGAATGCTAAAATTAGATCTGATGTTGTTAATCTTTATTCATTCCTTACTGATGGGTGTTGGCTTCGTCCTCGGAACCGAGTCAGCCGTTATAACAAGCTCACGCCAGCCAAAAAAGTCTTGAGCTAAGCTTTTACCCATAGTGCACCTCCCCTGTTTCCCCAGATCTCGTTTGCTGTATATGAAACAGGTTCTGTCAGGCCAGCTCTCAGCTAAGTCAGTTAAGATTTTTCAATACTATTTTAAAATTGACAGAAACACAACCACCAGTCCCAGCCAGCACTTGAATATTGAACTGTTAACTACTGATATTATGCAGCAACATACTGAATTATTATCTCAGTTTGATAGAAACACAATAGAGAAATATTTTACAGAAGTTACTGATTCAGTATCTGTATATGAGTGCAGACTTTGTAAAATTAAAGAAGTTAGCTAGAGATCGAGCTGACTTTGCAGCTGCTAATGTGTTCACTTGGCCACGGTATAGTGAACAAACAGTCAGCAATGATGTTAAATTCACTGGTGAGAGCAGTATTAATGATCGTCTGCACAATATGCTCATTACTAATAGTATAGAGCAATCTACTATTCAAATCAACGTATAGAGCAATCTACTATTCAAATCAATGCTGGGAGCCCTACAGATGATCAGATTGGTCCATGTGAGCGACGTCATGCTGAGAACGTACTGCCCGAGATGGTGAGAGAGAAGGAAGTTCCAGCATCTGCATTAGGAGCGAAGAAGAAAATGTTTCAAGTAACAGCCCAAATTCACCATTCAGATGAGCAGGAACCTGTTGCAGCATCAACTAAAGTAATTACTTCAACAAATCATTTTGGAAATGCAAGCCGGCTGTTTCTTCCCCTTTTTCGGGACAACTGCCATTTCTACTTCCGATAAAGGAACAGAGAATGTTCCACCAACAGAGGTCACAGTCATGGAGCCAGAATTGGATGAAAAGGAAGATAGAGGGAGAAGCAAATGGTACGCCGACCTGAAAGAAGTTCTGGAACAAACAGAAGGACTAATTTTGAACTTGTCCACTTATACATTGACACAAGATGATATCTCTCTTTTAACTAAAGGTTTGTCGTTTATTCCTACACAGAAATTAGATTTTACAGAAGCTATTTTAGATTTCAAAATATTCATCAGAAATTTATTGTTGAAATTGAATTTTAAGGATTAATGATAGTTATAGAAGTAACATTTGTGAGTTTAGAAAACCCAGTACATATTTACCTAATGCCAATCCTTTAGTTACAGCTTGTTTAGAAGACTTTTATAAGCTTCAAGAAAATAATTTAGATAAAATTAATAACAAACATAATATGCATTATAATTTAACTAAAGATGAATATATGGCATTAAGGAAGTTACAAGACAACAGAAATTTGATTATTTGACCAGCTGATAAAAGTGGCCCCATAGTTTTATTTGATGTAACAAGATACAATACTGATATGATTGAAATGTTGTCTTAACAACCAGTTTTACATGAAAATATCGCAGAAAAAAGTTGAAACTGATTGTTAATGTGCAAAACACATTGAGGAATTTGTTTCATACTGGATTGATTGACAGCAAACTATTGTATTTTTTGATTGTTTTGAATCATTTGTTACCTATCATTCAAGGCCTGCCCAAAGTACATAAGGACATGTTACATCCTCCATTACGTCCTATAGTTGCAGGAAGAAACTGGTGTACAGAACCAGCTTCCATATACATAGAGAAGAAAATTAGACATGTTTTAAATAAAATTCCACATGTGTTGAAAGACACTCAACACTTTTTAAGTGATTTATTTTTATGTATTGAATCTTTATCTATCACTGTCATTAGACATTTCATCATTATTCACTGTAATTCCTATTAATGATGGTATACATAAATTTAAATGCTTCTTACAGAAGCATAGTGAGTTTTCTGATAAAGAAGTAGAATTACTGACTGTTCTGTTGGAATGTGTTTTACAAAACAACTTGTTTGTCTTCAATGACTGTATATACTGACAGAAGCATGGCGTAGCTATGGGCACATCTTGTGCCAATAGCTACGCCAATGCTCTATTAGTGACATGGGAACAAGACCATGTGTTTGAAAGGCCTTTCAGTCCACATGTGATCTTTTATAGATGCTTAGTGGACAATATTTTTCTGCTTTGGAAAGGGACTACCCATTCTTTTAGAGAATTTACAGAGTATCTTGATGTAACAACCAATTTTTTAAAATTTTCTTCCATTATTTCGAATCAGTCAGTGGATTTTTTAGATGCGAGTGTTATAATGGATGTGAAGGATGGAGTAACTACAATACTATATAGGAAACCATGCCATTGTAATCCATTTCTACACAGAAATAGTATGCATCCTATTCATGTATTTAAAAGTGTTGTCAACAGTCAGGTATTCAGGGCATCCAGACTCAGTGTTAAAAATGATGAATTTATCCAGCAAACTCAATAGTTAGAGAAAGCTATAATTGCCAGGGGTTACATTGAGAATCATATTAATTAAAGCGTTAGGACTGTCACAGAATTAAGAAGTGACAGAGCTAAACCTTATTTTGGTAAGAAATATACTAGGAATACTGAAGAAAATGTACACAACAAAGAGAAACATTTCTATGTATTACTCTAGTGATGTTAAATGTTAGGAGTATCATAGAGAAACACTGGAAAATTTTAACTACTGATGAAGCTATGAGAAGTATTATAACTGAGAAACCTGTATTTGTTTACAAAAATATGAAATCTTTAAAACAGCGTCTTTGTGCCCCTAAGAAGAATAAGAGATTGCTAAATAAACACTGTACTATGCCATGTGGACATTGTAAATGGTACCAGTATATTGACAGCAGTGGAGAGTATACCCACCCTGATCAAAAGAAAACATATGAATTTAAAGTTTATGCCACTTGTGACACTGCTCATGTGGTGTTTTTAGCTTATTGTTCCACCTGTTTCACATTTTATATAGGGAAAATGGACAGGACACTAAAGGAGAGACTCAGAGAACATTACTATCACATTACTAAAGGTAGTAATGTCAGTGCCCTGTCCAAGCATGTATTGAGTACAGATAGCTCCCATTCTTTTAAGTTTATGGTAATGGAATGCATTTTTGATAGCATTAGGAAAGGAGGTATTAATAATTCAACAGAGCAGTTAGAATCTAAATGGATAATCAGGTTAAGAGGAGACTTTGGGCATGGCCTTAATGATAGGGTACCCATCAAACCAAGGCTTAGAGCCAGAAGTTTGAAGAAATAATATATGCATTCATGAATTTTATAATTGTTTAATGAATATGAATATTTGCTTTTGAAATGAATATTTGTTTTAGGAATGTTTTATTTTATTTATCTTTTAACAATGTATTGGTGTTTGCCATTCAGTTGCAGATGAAATGTTACTAACTTTGGATGTAATTCTTTATAGATGTAATATACCTTTTAGCATGAAGTGTGAATATTCATGTGATTTACTGAATTGATTATATAAATGGTTTTGTCTGTGTCTTAGCATACATCTGATGACATAGCTTTGCTACGAAAGCGCTTATGTACCTGTTACATATTAAAAGAGAGATTTGTACTGGAATTCCTCGCTATCCTTGGATCCTTTTGTGTCTTTTATGTGCTTTACTATTTTAAAATTGTTTATTGCCTTTCTTAAGACCTTATTTTCTCTGTGTTTAATCGCATAATCTTGTGTATCTGCGTGTCACTCTCCCTTTTTCTGCCAAGTTTGGTACTGTTTGTACCATCGCTGGTACAGGCCTTTCCCTTACCCCTTGGGTACTTCTCTTACCATTATTGGTTATCCCTTTTTCTTTCTTGTCTTCTATTTAAAAAAAATAAATAAATAATAGATATGAACTTTTCTGTCTATCCTGCGTGATTGTACTTTTTGACTTGGATATGTTGGATAAAAAAGGAACCACGGGCTTCAAATGCTGTGATCAGTGTGATAGAAAAATGCCCATTGTGGATAGTCATACATCCAACGCGTATTGTCTAGGGGTATCTCACCTTTCTGTGAAACCCCCTTGTGAGATTTGCAAAGGCTTCAGCTCCCTTACATTAGTGGAGTGTAAGAACAAGTTGGTGTTAAAAGGTTTATTAAAATCTCCTACTCTAAACAGGGAGTCTCAGGTGGTAGACAGACTTGGGAAGCGGGTGTATTCTTCAGTGACCTTTGCTATCCAGTCCCTGAATTATCTGGCACACTTTACTGTGCTTCAGAGAGACCTAATTTCGGAACACTCAGAAACCCTGGCATATGCAGTCTTTGAGGACGTACAGGACAAAGTTGCCTCACAGCTTGTGACCCTGGAGTCCGTCTCTATTTCGTCCATGAGACTGATTTCCCACTTGACGGAAGGGGCAGCTAGAGCAGAGGGTGCATGCGTTACCAGACGTCATGCCTGGATGCATCTGTGTGACTTTATGGACCCTTTTAAATCTTCCTTCCTAAATGCTTCCATAGAGGCCTCCTCTCTTTTTGGCCTAAAGGTAAAAGACACTTTAGCCAGGTGTGAATTGGACGGTAAGAACTTGTCTGCCGTAGGCATACGTTTTTCCACACCTCAAAGATCCTATTCCTGGAATCAGAGGCGTGGAAAGATGTGGTAAAAAAAATCCCAAGGTCCTTTCCGTGACACACATGGTGAGTTTTCCCTCCAGGGTAGAGGGGGGAACTCAGCTGGAAGACGCCCCTTCAGAGGCAGAGGGGGTCCGCGTAACTAGGGGTCCATTGATTCTTTCCCTGGACAGCCCTATCATCGCTCCTGAAAAGCGGCTCAATTGCTTGCCTCTGGAAGCAGTTGGGGGTTGTTTTTTTCTCTGCACCACCTTGCCTGGCAAAAAATAACCTCAGACTCTTGCATGCAGACGATAATTACCAAAGGTTATCCCATTCCCTTCAACATTTTCCCAAGGCCTTTAAGGTGCATTCCCGACATACCACCCAGTCAAAGGGAATCAGCAGCTCTAGAAATCCAAACGTTGCTTCAAAAAAGAGACATCCAAACAGTCCCTTCAGACCAAATAGAATCCGTATTTGACTCTAGGTTTTTTTTTTTGTGCCAAAGAAAACAGGGGACTGGAGGCCAATTCTGGACCTCAGCATCCTAAGCAAATTTGTTCAGCAAGCAAAATTCCAGATGGGCACAGTACAGTCTATATTCCCCTTCCTGGGCAAAGATGATTGGATGTGCTCTATAGATCTTCAGGATGCGTATTACCACATAAAAATGGACAAGCGCTCCAGACGATTTCTCCGCTTCCAGCTGGGAGCTAATCAGTACCAATTCCGAGCACTGCCCTTTGGTCTCTCCACAGAGTGTTCACCAAATGCAAGGCAGTGGTAACAGCTCACTTGAGACTGTTTGGTGTTTCCATATCTAGACAATTGGCTTCTCACCTCCCCAACCAAGCATCTACTAGTCTCAGTGATTCATTACACTGTACGTCTCTTGAAACACCTAGGGATAACAGTAAACAAGGACAAATGCAAACTACTCCCTTCCCAAAGACTGGAGATCATAGGGGCAGAATTCGATACCCAATCTTGTCCAGTCTACCTCCCTCTTCACAGGATGCAGTTAAAATTTTTCAGTACTATTTTAAAACTGTTTATTGCCTTTCTTAAGACGTTATTTTCTCTGTGTTTATTGTGTATCTGCCTGTCACTCTCCCTTTTTCTGCCAAGTTTGGTACTGTTTGTACCATCGCTGGTACAGGCCTTTCCCTTACCCCTTGGGTACTTCTCTTACCATTATTGGTAATCCCTTTTTCTTTCTTGTCTTCTATTTAAAAAAAAAAAAATAGATAGATAGATATGAACTTTTGTGTCTATCCTGTGTTTTGTGTCTATCCTGTGGGACTGTAATTTTTGACTTGGATATGTTGGATAAAAAAGGAACCACGGGCTTCAAACGCTGTGATCAGTGTGATAGAAAAATGCCCATTGTGGATAATCTAACATTCTATGCGTATTGTCAAGGGGTACCTCACCTTTCTGTGAAACCCCCTTGTGAGATTTGCAAAGGCTTCAGCTCCCTTACGTTAGCGGAGTGTAAGAACAAGTTGATGTTAAAAGGTTTATTAAAATCTCCTTTCGCGGAGGCTATCTCTGATTTAGAGGGTAAAAAGAGGAGCAAATCCTTACCCTCCTCTTCTCATGACACTGAAACTAAACAATTGTAACAGAGACAAAAAGTCCTGAAATTGGCAATTTCCTTGGCTCCGGGGCCTAAACCTTTGACCTTGGCACCGATTTCTGTTCCAAGACAACAACCAGCTTCAGTGAAGTCTTCTTCTTTGAAACCTATGTCCGCACTAACCATGACGGCTCCGACAATTGCTACAGCAATGGCACCGACCCACTTTACGGCACCAAAAATAGTTGTCCTAGAATCCAGTCTCTTCACCCTCCCTGTAATTCATATTGGTCTTTCAACCTTGGTGCTAAAAGGTGAAATCGCTCCCCGGACCAGATATTCCCCCTCGGTGGACCCATTTGTTGGCCAGCAATACAGCCACTTTTTAGAGCGCCCTACTTCACCTTCAGGGATGTCCACCTGCTCCTCTAAGAGTCTTTCAGAATTTGATGTAGTGAAGCTCGTGGATCAGCTCTTGGCACCCAGAGGAATATCAGCTCCATCCAAGTCCTCCCTCCCATCCGGAGCCAAGGGATCTTCTCCAAGGACAACAGTATTTTCCTCCTTTAATCTCCTTGCAGGTTTCAGAGCACTCGTCACCGATGCCAACCATGGTTCCAGCTTCTTCGGTACCGGTGGCAGATCTTATTACGGTACCGGAGCCTACCCTTTGGCATTCGACTCTCCTAGAGCCGGGCCATCCTTGGGATCGAGACTGGTCTGTTTGCTCCATGTTCCCTGGTATGGCGTCTCCTTTTTGCACATCTGCCATGGTTCCGGTTGCTTTGACAGAACTGTTTCCTCCCATGGCTACCTCCCTGGCAGCGGGTTCTTCAGAGCGGGGTGTGACCTCGGTTCCGAGGTTGTCTTTCTCAGTTCCGGACTCCCTTCCCTCATTAGTAGGATCTGCTTTCCAGGTAATGGAGAGGGCACTGGCCTTTGCAGCCTCTCAGTTGGTCCCCCTGGTGCCGGAGATCCACGCTTTCCCATCCTCTGAACCACAGCTGACACAGACAACTACTCATGGACACCAGGCTCGGGAACCTCAGGACACCCTTAAACAAGGTTCCCCCTTTTCAGGATCCTCCTCAGATGCTCCCATCGAGGAGATTCTTCACGAGGAAGGAAGTGGATTCCCCAGAGGACACTCTGACTGAAGATAAGGACTACGATGAGGGGGAAGGGACCCTACGGTCGCCCATGATGATGTCACCTTTGCAAACATCTTAGAATTCCTGAAGCAGCAGGGGGATTTGAAGCTCAACACCCTTTCCTTCGTATTCTTACAGGCTTTCTGGCCCTGGCCCTCTAACTCTTAGGTGACCCCCACCTGCAGATGACATCGTACAGCAAGCATGGAAGAGTCCTGATACCATTTAATGTTTCCCCTGGAGGCCAGACAAAATTCTTTCCCCTCCAGAGAACAACCCACACTGGTCAAGACACCTTCCGGTTGATGCTATGTTGTGGCAGCAGCCCCTAAAAAGGAGCTCACCCAGGAGAGCACCACTGTCCATCCCCCAAACAGGGAGTCTCAGACATTGGATAGACTTGGGAAGTGGGTGTATTCTTCAGTGACCTTTGCTATTCGGTCCCTGAATTATCTGGCACACTTTACTGTGCTTCAGAGAGACCTAATTTTGGAATTCTCAGAAACCCTGGCAGGAGCAGTCTCTGAGAACGTACAGGACAAAGTTGCCTCACAGCTTGTGCCCTTGGAGTTCATCTCTATTTCATCCATGAGGTTGATTTCCCACTTGACCAAAGTGGCGGCTAGAGCAGAGGGTGCAGGCGTTGTTGCCAGACATCATGCTTGGATGCATCTGTGTGACTTTGTGGACCCTTTTAAGTCTTCCTTCCTAAATGCCTCCGTAGAGGCCTCCTCTCTTTTTGGCCCAAAGGTAAAAGACACTTTAGCCAGGTGTGAAAAGGACGGGTAAGACCTTGTCAGCCATAGGAGTATGTTTTTCCACACCTCAAAGATCCTGTTCCAGGAATCAGAGGAGTGGAAAGGTGTGGTACAAAAAATCCCAAGGTCCTTTCTGTGACACACGTGGCGAGTTTTCCCTCCGTGGTAGAGGAGGGAACTCACCTGGAAGACGTCCGTTCAGAGGCAGAGGGGGTCCGCGCAACCAGGGGTCCAGAGATTCTTTCTCCGGACAGCCCTATCAGTGCTCCTGAAAAGTGGCTTGATTGCTTGCCTCTGGAAGCAGTTGGGGGTTGTTTTTCTCTGCACCACCTTGCATGGCAAAAAATAACCTCAGACTCTTGCGTGCAGATGATAATTACCAGAGGTTGTTATTACATTCCCTTCAACATTTTCCTAAGGCCTTTAAGGCACATTCCCGACGTACCACCCAGTCAAAGGGAATCAGCAGCTCTAGAAATCCAAAAGTTGCTTCAAAAAAGAGTCATCCAAACAGACCCTCCAGACCAAATAGAATCCGTTTTTAACTCAAGGCTCTTTTTAGTGCCAAAGAAAACAGGGGACTGGAGGCCAATTCTGGACCTCAGCATCCTAAACAAATTTGTTCAGCAAGCAAAATTCCAGATGGGCACAGTACAGTCTATATTTCCCTTTCTGGGCAAAGACGATTGGATGTGCTCTGTAGATCTTCAGGATTCATATTACCTCATAAAAATGCACAAGCGCTCGATTTCTCCGCTTCCAGCTGGGAGCTAATTAGTACCAATTCCGAGCACTGCCCTTTGGTCTCTCCACAGAGTGTTCACCAAATGCAAGGCAGTGGTAACAGCTCACTTGAGACTGCAAGGATTCCGGGAGTTTGGTGTTTCCATAGCTAGACAATTGGCTTCTCACCTTCCCCAACCAAGCATCTACTAGTCTCAGTGATCCATTACACTGTACGTCTCTTGAAACACCTAGGGATAACAGTAAACAAGGACAAATGCAAACTACTCCCTTCCCAAAGACTGGAGTTCATATGGGCAGAATTTGATAACCAATCTTGTCTAGTCTACCTCCCTCTTCACAGGATGCAGAGACTCAGATCGCAACTCTGAGTGATTCTCAGTCAATACAAAGTCCCAGCTTGAGTAGTCCTTCAACTTCTAGGGTACATGGCAACATCTATAACAGTGGTCCCACTGGCAAGACTGCACATGAGGCTTCTTCAGTGGCTCTTGCTAACACAGTGGTCCCCTTTGAATTTCCCCATGAAATTTCAGCTCAGGATAACAAATCAGTGCAAACAAGACTTAATTTGGTGGATGAAGCCAGAAGAAAACCTATGGAGTCGACCTTTCTCCCCTTCTCAGCCCAAAGCCATAGTGACCATGGTGCCTCCCTGATCGGGTGGTGGGGGCACTACCAGGGAAAGATTGTCCAAGGCACTTGGTAATCCATAGAGGACAATATGCATATCAGTGTTCTAGAACTGAGGGTGGTGCTTCTAGCTTTGCAAGCATTTCAATCTGTTTTCCCTTCAGGAACAATTGCCATCCAGTCTGACAACGTGTCAGTAGTCTGTTACATCATCAAACAAGGCGGAACCAAGTCCTACCTATTGTGTCGAGAGGTCATGAGAATTTAGCAATGGGCGATAACTTTCATCCGCTTTCTGATAGCAATGCACATTCCTGGGGATTTCAGCATGATTGCATACAAGTTGAGCAGATGCGTTCTCCTGCCTCACAAGTGATCCCTCAATCCTGTCATAGCACAGAAGATATTCGGTCACTGGGGCCACCTTTGCTGCGACCTGTTTGCATCCCCCACAAATCACAAATTCAGCAGCTACTTTGCCCTAATTCCCCCAAAGGGGAAGTCCCTAAGGGACGCTGTTGTACACAATTGGCCCACGGGACTTACTTATGCTTACCCAGCACTCTCAATGATTCCCCAATTCTTGATGAAGGCTCCTCAGTTGAAAAGCAGAGTAATCCTTATTGCACCCTACTGGCCAGGACAAATTTGGTTCCCCTTCCTCTGGCCTCACCTACTAAAGCAACCTTGGAGTCTGGATCCAACTCCAGAACTACTGTTGTATCCACAGGGATTGACATATCCAAATTTATCGAACCTCAAACTGACAGTTTGGTTTTTCCACTTCCAGTGATTGCCCGGCAGAACAACCTGTCCTCCCCTGTCCATTGCATTCCTCTGGCTTCCCATAAACCATCCACCAGGAAACTTTATCTCAACAAATGGAAGAGATTCATTATTTGGTCTCGTGAAAAAGAAATAAATCCTTTTTTGGCTCCGCTATTGATGGTTTTGGATTATCTATCTAATCTCCTTCATTCCGGAGTTGCAACTTCTTCCATTAGAGTACACCTGGCAGCAATTTCTAACTTCCACAATGGGTTTGAAGGCTCCTCCTTAATCTCTCACCATTTCTGTAAAACCTTTTTGAAGCGAGTTTTACATATCAGACCCCTCTTCAAACAACAGATCGAGCCATGGAATTTGACACTGGTTCTACGAACATTGACTTGTACTCCCTTTGAATCTACCGCCAGTTGTGACTTAAAAGTTTTTATCCTGGAAAACCTTATTCTTGGTGGCCATTACTTCAGCTAGATGTATTTCTGAGTTACAAGCCTTATGTATAAAACGTCCCTACATGGTCTTCCATAAGGACAGAGTATCACTACGAACTAATCCCTCCTTTTTACCTAAGGTTGTTTCTGATTTCACTGTTCATGAAACAACTGATCTACCAGTCTTCTCTCCAAACTTCTCCAATAAAGGAGAATATTCATTGCATTTGCTTGATGTGCACAGACAAATGCGTTTTTACCTCGACAGATCTAAATCCATACGGAAGTCTAACCAATTATTTATATCATACTCGGGGCCCAAAATTGGGAAAATCAGTTTCCAAAGTTACCTTATCTAAATGGTTGAGAGACTGCATTTCCTTTATCAACGAAATAAGGCTTCTGTACCTTCTAAGATCAAAGCACATTCCACGAGATCAGATGACATTTGTGCAGCAGCAACATGGGCCTCCCCTCATACCTTTATCATGCATTACAAATTGGATATGGTATGCAGGGGGAGAGCCTCCTTTGGTTTAATGGTACTCAGGAATATTCTTCCATAGGTCCTCCCAGGAAAAAAGGTGCTAGAGACTCTGTCCCTTCAGTAAGGAATGAATGAAGATTAACAACATCAGATAAAGAAGTTATGTCTTACCATAACGTTCCATCTCTGTTGTTGATCTTTATTTGTTCATTACAATCCATCCACCATCCCCCTCCGCAAGACTCTTGGAGGCTCGGCTATGGTCCTATCCTATAATAAGGAAGTTGCTCAGAAAAAGCCTCCGCTTTTCTCTCTGTAATTTGTCCTTTCCTTACGGACAAACTCGATGTGAGGTAATAGGGAGAGGGGAGCTATGGGAAAAAGCTTACCTCCAGAGGTTTTTGGCTGGCGCAAGCTTGTTATAACAGTTGACTTTGTTCCGAGGACAGAACCAACACCCATCAGTAATGAATGAATGAAGATCAACAACACAGATGGAACGTTATGGCAAAAACATAACTTCTTTTTCTCATTGTAAAATGTAAGTGAGAATATGTTGCTGTACTAATTCAGCAAAAGTAATATAGTTGCAAAGACTTTTTTGACACATTACAGAACCATAACCGGTAATATCTGTCAGGACTGTGTTGATGCATTTACAGGCTCAACATGTTTGCCAGGATCATGTTACATACAAATAAATCATGGAGTGCCAGATTCTCCTAACAAAATACCAGTATCTCTAGAGACAAAAAAAATATTAAAAAGTATAGATGTTAAGTTGTCAATCTCGCCTTCATTCTTGCTGGATGGGTTCGGAGCCTATCCTCGGCTCCGACTCGGCACTTGCTTAGCTTGAGAACTCCTTTTACCAGCTCGAGGCAACCCTATATCCCATGATGCAAGGCGGGACTACCCCAGATCTCGTTTGCCGCTTTGCGAAGAGGTCTCCTTTTTTGCCAGCTGAGGTAAGTTTGAGTTTTTCAAACAGCTTAAGTCAGGGTTTATCTTCCCCTTTTCCTATTTTTTAGTGTGTAGTGTTCATACAATCCACCCTATTCCCCTTATAGTTAAAAACTTTTACTTTTTATAAAAAGTTTAAAAATTTTCAGTTAGGCCTAGGCCTCCCTTATTAATCCCTATCTGTGTGTCTGTGTTTGTGGGATTAATTGTGTGACTGTTTTGGGGTGTGTGTGTGAGTATTTTTGTTACTCTTTTTCTTAGACTATGTCTAAGGAGGTAAAGGTCTCGGGCTTCAAGAAGTGTGACTCGTGCTGTCAGAAAATGTCTCTGACAGACGGTCACACTTCTTGTGTTTACTGCCTGGGGCCTTTACACCTGCAGGACTCCTGTGCTTTGTGACACTGTTTTAGCCAGCGAGTCCTGCAGGAAAGGAGGAATAAATTAATCCTCCGTGGCTTGCTAAAGCCGGAAGGTTCACCCAATAAACCTGGGTCCAGTAAGCCTTCCAAGCCATCTAAGGGTCAGGCTACAGCTTCCAAGCCTTCCCCGGTGGCTCCGACTCCTTCGGAGCCGATCTTTCTTCTTCTCAGGTAGGGTCGGTTCCGACACCCAATCTGCTGTTGCCTTGGCTCCAGCTGGAGCCGACACATTATCCAGTATCGGAGCCGAGAAGCCTTCGGCTCCATCTGGAACCCATAGGACGTCGGCTCCGATGACTTCATCCAAGAAGAGATCTCGGTCCCCTTCTTTGGAATCTATCCACTCGGCTCCGGGGTCTCCTCTTTTGTCGGAGCGGAGTCATCGGAGCCGATCTTCGAGATCGTCCAGGCTGTCTGACCACGATTTAGAGAGGGTGGTAAGCAGGCTGTTAAAGTCGCAGGCACTGGCCCAAATGCTCCATAGCCCGTCTCAGCAGACTTCGGCTATTGCTTCACCCCTTGAACTTCCTCCTCCGACTCCCCACCAGAGTTCAGAGCCGGAGCTTCTCGGGACAGCGACTGTGTCGGCGCCGGAACCGATACATCCTTTTCCGGCTCCGTCGTCTTCGGCTCCGATCTCCTCCTTGAGACCTTCCTTGGAGGGATCCGGTCGTCGAGTTTCCCTTGTCGGCTCCGAGGGGGCTAGTGGCATCGGACCCTTGTCCGACCCCGCTCTCCCTCTCGGGGCTTCGGCAAGCTCGGCACCGACATCGGCCTCGGAGCCTTCCCTCTCAGTGGAGCTGGGAATTCCTATTTCCTCGGAATGGGAATATTCCGGTCTCCCGGGGAGGGGAGCCTTTGAGGTGATGAGGAGTGTCCTGGCACCTGAGCCAGGTCAATGGTCCATCCCTCTAGCTCCTCCCTCTTCGGTGCCTGTAGACGCCTCTTGCCAGCCTCTTGCTCTCAGGCCCAGGGATCCATCGCCCCAGGTTTCCCCATTGGGAATATCTTCCTCTTCCGAGGTTTCTCCTGACCCTGCAGGGGAACCCCTCGGAAGAGGGCGTGTAAGAGGAAACACACAGACTCCCTGAGTCTACTACATCTGATACCGACTTAGATGAGTCGGAGGGTTCTGATCCCCCTCTGAGGATGTCTCCTTTTCAGACATCCTTGAGCTCCTCAAACAGAGGGGGAATTGGCCCTCCATTGACCCGTCCGAGGATGAGTCGGTATACCTGGAGGCTTTTGGATCCCGACCCTCCACCTCCTGGGTGTCTCCGCCTTTCGACCCACTCATGCAGGTAGTGGCTCTGAAGGCGTGGGCAGCTCCAGATTCTGTGGAACCTGTCCTCAGGAGACCATCCAAATTTATTACGGCCCCTACAGACAAGCAGTTTCTTTCCAAGGGCGTCTCTGTGGATGCTATGGTGGCGGCGGCCACCAAGAAGGAACTTGCGGATCCTTCAGTACCTGTCCATCCTCCTAACAAAGATTCTAGGACCATGGACAGGTATGGAAAGCGGATGTTTTCTTCAGCGACCTTTGCTATGCGTTCGCTGAACTACGTTTGTCACTTCACCAGGCTTCAAAGAGATATTCTCAAGGAACTAGGTGAAGTGGTCCAGGATCCTTCTGCTGCTGGGGCTCAAGAAAAGATTGCCTCACAGCTAGTAATCCTGAATTCCTTAACCAACTCCTCCATGCGGCTCATATCCTATGCAGCCGATGGAGCGAGCAGGGCCGCAGGCACAGGAGTGGCTCTTAGACGTCAAGCCTGGATGCGGCTTTGTAATTTTGCGGACCCCTTTAAGGCGTCCTTCACCAATACCCCCTTTGACGGTTCGGCTTTGTTCGGACCTCAGGTGAAGGAAACCTTGACCAGGTGTGAACAGGACGGTAAAACTCTTTCTGCCGTTGGAGTCCATTTTTCCACCTTCTAGACCCTATCCCAAGGGTCAGAAGGGAGGGAAGATGTGGTTCCGCAAAGCCCAAGGAGCTGCGCCGGACACACGTGGTCAGTTTACCCCCAGAGGCAGAGGGGGTAACAATAATAGACGCCGCCCTAGAGGCAGAGGGGGTCCTCAGAACCAGGGCAACAGGGAGTCTCTTCCTGAGAAGCCCTTTCAGCACCCCTGAGGTGTTGCCCGACTGTCCACCCTTGGAGGCAGTCGGGGGAAGGATTTCGCTGTACCCAGTAGCCTGGCATTCCCTTTCACAAGATATGTGGGTACAGTCGATCATATCCGAGGGTTACAAAATCCCCTTCGAAAGGTATCCCGTACCTCAACAATCCCTTCCAGACATCTCACCCGGTCAAAGGGATTTGGCAGAACAGGAGGTTTCAAAGCTCCTAGAAAAAAGAGCCGTCCAGACTGTTCCGGCAGACCAAGTAGGATCCGGCGTCTACTCGAGATTCTTTTTGGTCCCCAAAAGGACGGGAGATTGGAGACCAATATTAGACCTGAGCAGTCTAAACAGATTTGTCAAGAAGGCAAGATTCCGGATGGTCACGCTTCAGTCCATTCTGCCCTTTCTGGGCAAGGACAACTGGATGTGCTCGATAGACCTTCAGGACGCGTACTATTACATAAAGATTCACAGGCGCTCCAGAACGTTTCTCCGCTTTCGGCTAGGGACCAGTCATTATCAATTCAGAGCCCTGCCCTTTGGCCTCACTTCAGCCCCCAGAGTGTTTACCAAATGCATGGCAGTGGTCACAGCTCATCTGAGACGTCAAGGATTCCAGGTGTTTCCTTATTTAGACGACTGGCTCCTCTCCGCCACCACCAGGCGTCAGCTTCTTCAGACCAGAGACTACACTCTGCAGCTATGCAAGAGTTTGGGAATTTCAGTGAATTTCGAAAAATCTTCTCTGAGGCCTTGCCAATCTATCACCTTTATAGGCGCAGAATTAAACACCGTCAAAATGTTAGCCAGACTAACAGATCAAAGAATTCTGGACATCCAAAAATACGTTCGGATTTTATTGCAGAGCAGCAAAGTCAAAGCCAGATTGATACTAAAGGTTCTAGGTCTTATGGCTGCGGCCATTGTTCTTCTACCACTGGCTCGTTTCCACATGCGTCTTCTGCAGTGGATGTTATTCACTCAGTGGTCGTTCCACAGTCTTCCGATGAGTCACGAAATCTTAGTCACACAATCGTGCAGGACTCATCTGAACTGGTGGATATCTTCCCCTCTTCTTCATCAGGGCCGACCTTTTGTTCCCCTCTCCTCCGGTTGCCACAGTTACTATGGATGCCTCTCTGATCGGGTGGGGGGGGCATTATCAGGGCAGGATGGTCCACGGGACGTGGCAACCCATAGAATACCATCTGCACATAAATGTCCTGGAGATGAGAGCGGTGCTTTTAACGTTGCAAGCCCTCAACGACTTTCTTCCCGCGGGGACTATTGCAGTGCAAACGGACAACATGTCCGTGGTCTGGTACATCAACAAGCAGGGCGGGACCAGGTCCTATCCGTTGTGTCGAGAAGCTCTCAGACTTTGGCAATGGGCAATCTCCTCTCATCAGTTTCTGATAGCAACGCACATCCCCGGCAGGTCCAACCTCTTGGCGGACAGGCTGAGCAGATCCATTTTCATGCCTCACGAGTGGTCTCTCAATCAATCTGTAGTGGACCAGATTTTTCTGAAGTGGGGCACACCTTGTTGCGATCTTTTTGCTACACCCCAAAACAACATGTGCTCCGATTTTTTCACCCTCTTTCCCCTACCAGGCCAACCCCTGAGAGACTCTCTAACCCAGGATTGGCCCCGGGGACTTCTGTACGCTTTTCCTCCTTTTTCCTTGATTCCACAAGTCATTCAGAAAGCCACCATTTTGAGGGCCAAGTTGATTCTCATTGCCCCTTACTGGCCTCGACAAATTTGGTTTCCGTCTCTGCATCGTCACCTCCTGGTGCAGCCCTGGCATCTGGACCCAGTTCCGGATCTTTTGATCCACCAGTCGGGTCAACAGCACCGGGCCATTCATTCTCTCAACCTCACTGCTTGGTTGCTCCACTTCCTTCCCTAGCTAGGCTTCCTATGATCTCTGATCCGGTCAGAGATATCTTAGTGGCTTCTTTGAAGTCGTCCACCAGAACCGTTTATGCTAGCAAGTGGCGACGTTTTTCCATTTGGGCAAATTCCAGAAATATTGATCCCTTTACTGCTCCTGTGCATTCTGTTTTAGATTTCCTGGCTGAAGTTTTTCAGTCAGGATCTTCTTCATCTACAGTAAAAGTTCAACTGGCTGCTATTTCCAAGTATCATGTTGGCTTGCAAGATCATAACATTATGTCATTTTTCAGGATCTTTCAGGATCTTTCAGGATAGACTACCCATTGATACCATTTGTGCAGCAGCTACTTGGGCCACTCCTCATACCTTTGTCTCTCATTACAAGTTAGATTTGGCCTCCAGAGACCAGACCAGTTTTGGTTCCACAGTTCTCAAGAGTTTGTTCCATTGAGCCACCCGGGATACAGGTGCTAGGGACGCGGTCCCATCCAGCAAGAATGAAGGCGAGATTGACAACTTAACATTTAGAAGTTATGTACCTACCATAACGTTCCATGTTAGTTGTCTTCTCTCGCCTTCTTTCTTGCGTCCCTCCCTCCTTCCCCCTGGCCTGGACAGATCTTGAAGAGTTCCTCTTCTCAGGTTGTTTCCTCCTGAGCCTTCATTAGAGGACTCCTTTATTATGAAATTGGTTTTCCTAAGATATATTAGGTTAGTCCTTAGCAGGGTAGGTTAGCTACCAAACGAGATCTGAGGTAGTCCCGCCTTGCATCATGGGATATAGGGTTGCCTCGAGCTGGTAAAAGGAGTTCTCAAGCTAAGCAAGTGCCTAGTCGGAGCCGAGGATCGGCTCCGAACCCATCCAGCAAGAAAGAAGGCGAGAGAAGACAACTAACATGGAACGTTATGGTAGGTACATAACTTCTAATTACTGTTTAAAGCGAGAAAAAGATTTTTATTTAATTTTCAAGATTTAAATAAAGTGAATAAAAGAGAACTTTATCCATTGCTGTCAGCTAGGGACAAAGGTATTTTTAGTACCAGATGTGTACCACGGAATCTGTCAGATAAAGCTTCATGAAGAAAGTTGCAAGTTCTGCACATTTAGTAGGCTTTTAGGAAAATACAGATGCCTTAGATTTCCTTTTGGATTTTTATTAGCATCAGAGGTGTCCCAAAGACATGATGCACAGAAATTTGAAAGCCTGGAGGGTTGTTAAAGGCATAATCAATGATCTGTTATTACAACTTGATCCAACTGCTGAATCAGAAAAGTAGAAAGGAAAGTGTGGGATCAGACATGTAAAGAGCACAGCAAGAAACTGATACATCTCCTGAATAAAGAGAGTACCAAGTGTGGGGCAAAGGGAGAAGCAATCAGGACATGACTGGAAAATGCAATTCCTATATTCGATTTTCTGAAAAAAGCACCTTGGTGCTTTGTGTGAGGGAAGCTGTAGCAAGCCTTTTCGCTTCATGTGTGATGAGCTGTAGCAAGCCATTTGGCTTGTTACATTTCAAATACACACACACACACACACACACACACACACACACACACACACACACACACACGTATATATGTATATATATACTCACACATTATATATAATATGTATTTTGTTTTTTTTTTCCAATTCACTTGAGAGCTGTGGGGTTGGGGTGCCAAATAGGGGACCAGCACCAGACCCTAGATGAGCCATTTATGACTCTGCACTGAATAGTTGAAGTACAGCATCATTTCATGTTTAAAAAGTTTAAAACAGATGTGACACATTTGAAATACATAGGTAATCTAGTTTCAGAGGAACTGAGGCCTGATGCAGAAAAACTCAAGAGTACTGGTATAAATTCCAAAGCCAGAAGAGCAATAGACATTTCATAGGTTTCTGGGAATGTTGCCTGTATCTTGCAAAGTTTGGACCCTAATAGGTTGAAAATAACTGTCTGAAAACAATTAAAGCAAAATGTAGTCTGAGAATGAATTTGTGAACAGGAAACGGGTTTGAATTGCTGAAGAAACTGGTTACAAATGCAGTTGCATTAAAACAGTAAAACACAAATATGTTATGTTGCATGTAAATATCATTCAGAATGGTCAGGGTACTGCAGTTACAGCTGCACATAACCACTTTCTTATGGTCAAGAGCATTCACAGATGTTTGCAAGAGATGTTTACAGATAGAAAAGAAATGGTTAACAAGTACTATATGGAAATAAGAACTGTCATGAATGTGTTCATAATAAAGACATTCAAATGGAAATGATCCCATGGTAGAGACCATTTTGGTGATTAGATGTTTTGTGATTCATAGGTGCATACTAGGCTAATGACCCTGGAGCCTTTACAAGCCTAGCCCATAGAAGTGCCCATTCACTTGAATGAATTTAATCTTGTGTGAGTTGCAGATGTGAAATTTGACTTTTAAGAAAATAATTATATATACACAAATTCACAAATATAGATATATACGGTTACATGGCAAGTTATGTACTTCTTTTGTCGATGGCTCTGTCAGCTTTCACTTCCTGTCAAAATTGCTCTTAATTGAATAGTGCTGTAGGGTGACCCTACTGTGATCAGCTATAGCACTTTGGTTGCTATTTTAGAATTGTGTAACTGTGGCATTAGTGTATATATACAGTGGCTGTAAAAAGTTTACACATCCCTTTTTATGATATAAAAAAAATGAAACCACAATAAATCATTTAAAAACTTTTCCCACCTTTAATGTGACCTATAACCTGTACAATTCAATTGAAAAACAAACAAATCTGTTAGGGAAAAAAATATAAAAAATAAAAAAAGTGCTGGTTGCATAAGTGTGCACACCCTTAAACTAATACTTTGTTGTGTGCACACCCTTAAACTAATACTTTGTTGAAGCACCTTTTTGATTTAATTACAGCATTCAGTCTTCTTGGGTAGGAGTCTATTAGCATGGCACAACTTGACTTGGCAATATTTGCCAACTCTTCCTTGCAAAAGTGCTCCAAATTTGTCAGATTGCGGAGGGCATCTTTTGTGCACAGCCCTCTTCAGGTCATCCCACTGATTTTCTATTGGATTTAGGTCTGGGCTGTAGCCAGGCCATTCCAAAACTTTAATTTTCTTCTGGTGAAGCCATTCTTTTGTTGATTTGGATGTATGCTTGGGGTCATTGTCGTGTTGAAAGGTGAAATTCCTCTTTATCTTCAGCTTTCTAGCAGACGCCTGGAGGTTTTGGGTCAAAAGTGACTGGTATTTGGGACTGTTCATAATTCTCTCCACCTTGACTAAAGCCTCAGATCCAGCTGAAGAAAAGCAGCCCCAGACCATGATACTGCCACCACCATGCTTCACCTGGGTTTGGTGTTCATTTGGTGATACAAGGTGTTTTTGCGCCAAACGTACCTTTTGGAATTGTGGCCAGAAAGTTCAGCCTTGGTCTCATCAGACCATCACATATTTTCCCACATGCGTTTGGGAGACTTGATGTATTGTTTTGCAAATTTTAGCTGGGACTGTTTTTCTGTGTAAGAAAAGGCTTCCATCTTGCAACCCTACACCATAGCCCAGACATATGGAGAATATGTAAGATTGTCGTCATATGTGTTACACAACCAGTACCTGCCAGAAATTCCTGTAGCTCCTTCAGTGTTGCTGTAGGTCTCTTGACAGCTTCCCTGACCAGTTTTTGTCTTGTCTTTTCATCAATTTTAGAGGGACATCCAGTTGTTTGCAACGCCACTGTTGTCCCATATTTTCTCCACTTTTTGATGACTGTCTTCACTGTGTTCCATGGTATATCCAATGCTGTGGAATTTTTTGTACCCTTCTCCTGACCGATACCTTTCAACAATGAGATCCCTTTGATGCTTTGTAAGCTGCTTGCGAAACATGGCTTTTGCTGTAGCAGGCAACTGAGTAAATGTCAGGAAAATCCTACTAGGACAGTTGAACTTTATTTATCTTTAATTGATGGCAGGTGTGTACCTAAGAAGAATGAATGCTGTAATTAAATCAAAAGGTGCTTCAACAAAGTATCAGTTTAAGGGTGTACACACTTGTGCAACAGGCTTATTGTATGTTTTTTTTATTTTTTATATTTTTCCCCTCACAGATTTGTTTGTTTTTCAATTGAATTGCACAGGTTATAGGTCACATTAAAGGTGGGAAAGGTTTTGAAATTATTTATTCTGGTCTCATTTTTTTTTTTATATATCACAAAAATCTGACATTTTAACGGGGGGGTGTAAACCATTTATATCCACTGTATATTGACCAAATGCTGTCAATTAAACATATGCCAGCAAATTACTATTTAAACCAAAAACAGGGCATCTATTTATATATCCATCCCCAACCCCTTTTTTCCCATTTTTCACATGGGGTTGGGGTGTTACTTCAACACTGACAATTATCTAGAGCCAAGGTTTACTCTGCCAAGTGGCTAGCCCTTCTGCTGTAGTTCATCCACACCATACACTTGCAGTTGCACCTATGATCAGTTTAGAGTGCCCAGTCCACCTATTGCATGTCTTTGGAATGTATGAGGAAACTGGAGCACCCAGATGAAACCAGCACTAACACAGGGAGTACATGTCAACTCCACACTGAAGGCACCTCAGCTGAGAATTAAATTGGGGAACCTCTTGCTGTGAGGTGACAGAGCTATCCTCTGCATCACTGTGCTGTAAAAATCATATAAAAAATTAATCACTAACACGGTTAACCAGTGTGCGCATGTCACACACAGACTATGTATGTGTGTGTGTTTGTGTGTGTGTGTGCATGGATTCACTTCAGACTCCCGAATTTCCGAAATATCGAATTTCATATAATTGAGACCATATGATCGATGTTTCAGAATATCGAGATTCCAAAACAAATCCAAAATAAAAGAAAACTCCTCTTTTTAAATGTTTCTGTGGGGGGGGGGAAGCCACCCTGAATCCCCCACGTGGGGGGGGGGACTGCACCCCCACACCCCCACTATTTAAATATACCAACTCCAAGATCGCACTACAGCGAGGAAAAGGAAAATCTCCCATTCTGTGCTGTATGCAGATCTTCATTCAGAATTTTGAAGTTCTAAAACTTCGATGATATGACCTCGACCATATGAATTTCAAAGTTTTTGGATTTTGAGATTCTGAAGGGAATCTGTGTGTGTGTGTGTGTGTATGTATATATATATATATATATATATATATATATATATATATATATATATATACACACACACACATATACATACATGTATTTTTTTTTTAAACTTGTATCTGTATATATATATATATATATATATATATATATATATATATATATATATATATATATATACACACACACACACACACACATTTTCATACACAGTCTGTGTGTGACATGCATAACTTGGTTAACTGGGGTAGAGATTCATTGAGGGGCACCTTCTGAAAATCCTCCAAAGAGGGACATCATGCAGTTCACATAATGTGCCTGGGTTAGTCGTGGAACTTACAGTCACACCAACATGACAAAGTTCATCTAACAAATTACTTCACAGCTACATCAGTGACACTAAATGTTTAAAATGGTAGACTGGTAACATTTCTTTCTTTTACCTGTTCTGTCACTTGAATCCAAAGTTATGCTTAAACAGTTGCTGTTATTTATTAATTTATTTATTTGATGTTTGATGATTGGGAAAGTCCGACTGAGCATAAGCCCTTTTTCAATGGAGGCCCAGGGAGAAAAGCTTCAATACAGAAAACATTAGCATATACAAATAATTAAACTAATAGAGGCTAAACAACCATGAAAAAACAATCCTTAGTCTAAATAACATAGACAGGTATGTTATGCAGACTAATAGTACAGTCATTAATAAAACTGATAAGTTAGGATGAGTAGATAGTAAAAAAAAGAAGGTAAGAATAGGGGGAACAGAAAAAAGTGTAAAAGAAGTTGAATATAAGAAAGCTAGAAAACAAATTCAGTAATGCAGATATTAGTAAAGGGAAACAAGCATAGAGATGTAAAAAGTAAGAAAAGGAGAATAGTAGTATAGAGAAAATTGTTATAGAGAACAGTAAGTATATGTAAATGCTAATAGAGGAGAGAAATGAGTTATGCTGGATATTTACAGGGACAGGTCCAGGAGTTTAGCCAGTAATGTTTGAGATCTTTATTCATGAGCATTATATATCATTCTGATGGGAAAAATGTAGTTTGTTCCAGTATTGGGCAACAGAGTAGGTGTACAGATGCTGACCAATAGTTCTTTTTGGCATATAGATTTCCAAGGATAGTTGGTCAGGGCTCCTAAGTGTCCGAGGTTGGGTATAGAGTGAGATGAAGGAAGATATGCCAGGGTAAGAAGAAGGTTGGTTAAGGATGCAGTGAATGATAACCAGTTGATGTAGTAGGAGATGATGGGGGAATTCCAATCAATTTAGAAATCTGAGAGAGAGGTAGTGGTGGGAGTTGAAGGGCTGGTTAGCAGCAAACCTAGCTACTTTGTTGCAAGTCATTTCACACTTAGATTTTAGAGAGGATTGCAGATTAGTAAAGGTTTCTGAGCCATAAAAAGACTAGCAAGAAGGTACGCATATGCTAGAGAGAGTCATTGTTGAGGAATTTTCTATTTATAAAACGTAAGCCTAGTTTTTGCTGTGTCTTTTTTATGCAATGATGTGTGTGTTGGTCAAATTTAAGATGATCATCAATGATAACACCTAGGAGTTTGGTATGCATTTCCCCATTGATGACAATGCTGTTAAGAGATGTGGCAGAAAAAGTAGGTTTAAGATGAGAAATAGATTTTGGGAAAAATAGGACAAGTTTAGTTTTTGGGGGGGATTTAGTTTCAGATGGTTATCAGTAAGCCAGTTTTCAACAGAATTGAAATAGTTTTGGGTAATGCTATGAAGGTCAGGCAGATTGTCAGAAGTGGAGATAATTGTGGAGTCGTCAGCATATTGTAAGAGAAAAAGGAGAAGAGTGAGAACAGGAGGTGTGGAGGAAGTTTGCAAAGATGTTAAATAATAAAGAGCCAAGAATAAAGCTTTGAGGAACACCCATTTTGATGGTAAGAAGAGGAAGAGAGAGATGCTGTCTGTTGGAGAGGTAGCTAGAGAACCATGAGATAGATAAACTAGAGAGACTGATATCTGAGAGTTTGGAAAGGAGTTTAGGGTTAGAAAGAGAGAGAGAGAGAGTATCGGATGCTTTAGAGAGATCAAGAAAGAGACAGGAAACTAGTTTATTGTTGTCTCTGGCTTGAGTGATCATTTGTATAAAGGAAATAAGGGCAGTGGTTGTGCTGTGATTTGAACGGAAACTAAGTTGGGTGGAAGTGGGAAGGTTTTCTTGAAGGAGATAGTCCAAGAGATGCTTTGTGAATGCATTTTTCAAGTAACTTAGAAAGGGAAGACCAAGATAGCAATAGACCGAAAGTTAGATAGTTCAGTAGAGTGACCTCTGTTGTGAATTGGTGTGGTAAAAAATTGTTTCCAGATTGTGGTGACAGTAGATTCACAGACTGAGTGGTTAATAAGGATGGAGATGGGATAGGCTATAGGGTTAGCAGCAGTCTTTAGAAAGAGGGGAGGTAGATTATTCACAGAGGGAGAGCATGGCTTCAGTTTACAAAGGAGAGATTTTATGTAGCTAATGGGAACAGGTTGAAGTGAGAAGGCAAATTTCTGACAAGAGAGGGGAGAAGTTGAGATTAGATGAGTGAGTTGTCTGACTTAGTTTACTAATAGATTCAATAAAAAGGAGTCAAATATGAGGGCAGTTTCCAGAGAAGTTTTGTTAGGACAGGGGTTAGGTGAAGAGGGTTTGCCAGGATGGAGGATATTATTTATAGTGTTTCAAAAATTTTTTAGGGTTGCTTTGATGGCTTATCTGGCGTTTTAGATAAAAAAATTCTTATAATTGTTGACATGTTTTTTGTTGGATTTCGAATTTTTCAAGCATTGTCCCTCTTGAGCATGAGTGAACAAGTGGATTTGGTGAGCCAGAATGCAAAGAGAGATTTTACTGTTATTTTCCTAATGGATGCAAGGGAATTAAGTATATCAAGAAAAATATGTTTACATTTGTGTACATCATCATCAAGGGTTAAGTAAGTCAGGAAAGACCAGTTTATGTTAGAGAGCATGTTGTTAAATATGTCAGGATTGAAATTAGAGAGGCTACGACAGTATTTATATTTCTGAGACCTAGGTTATTGAAGGGAGTATCTTTGAATACAAGTAGGGGAGTGGTTACTTATGGAATCAGGAAGTGTTTTTGGGTGATGGTAAAAGTTAGGATTGGAAACTAGGATCCATTGTATGATAGAGCAAGAGTTAGTAGGTTTGCTGAGATGACTGGGTATAGAGATAAGTTGGGAGAAACCATGTAGATTAATGTTATAGTTTGAAGAACTGGAGGTAAAGATGTGTCAATCGATATTAACATTACCCAATAAAATAGTTTCATTATGCATGTTCTATGTGATCCAAGAGAGAATTTGTTCCAGAATAGGGATATTATTGTCTGTAGGAATGTGTAGATAGTGGCAATAGTTAGAGTTTTATGATTATTGAGTTTACAGTTAACTGCTAAGAGGTCTGCAGGATAAAAATTGGGTAAGATGGGCAGTGGGGACAGGTTAAGTTGATCTGAGTAAAGCTATGCCTCCACCTTTTCCTTTAAGTCGTTCAAGTCAGAAGGTGTTATAACCTGAGGGAAGAAGTGCCTTGTCAGAGATGTGGGGTTTGAGCCAAGTTTCAGAAAGGGTTTTTATGTCTGAAGAGTGATGGGCAATCAATGCATGGAATTCACTGACTCTGTTAAAAATGCTGTGAATATTTAGTGAGAAAAAGGTTAGACACCTAGTGAGCAAATTAGGGTGGGGGGGTTGTGAAGATTAAGTTGTAGAAGAGGGATTAACGATGGGACCAGGATTAGGGTGAATATTTCACGAGAGGAGTATGGAATTGCTGGAAAACAGAGATATTGGAAAAGTCAATTGGAAGAAATGAATTTTAGATTTAACTTTAAGAGAGTAAGGCAGGTGAAGATTTGATTTGATGTAGGGTAAGAAAGAATTCAAGGTGTCAAATAATGAGGTTGAAATAAAGAAAGAGCGATGGTTGTTTAAGTCTGTAGCCAAGTGAGTAGAAGTAGGTGGAGGGCATATGAAAGTTATATTTGTTTGATAGAAGGAAAGGTAGGAAAGTAACAGGCAAAGAGATATGAGAAGGAAAGTAGCATGTTAAGGGTATGAAGAGTTAAGAGAAGATGAGTGTTTCAGTGTGAATGAAAAAAAAGAAGGGAGAATAAGGACTTATGTAGGAGAAGGTGAGTGCTAGTAAGTAAAGAGTTAGAAGTAGTAGTTATATGTTGAAATGAAGTAAGAGGCAAATAGTGAGTCAAATGAGAAGAATACAAGCAACAGGAGGGCTAGAAGATGAGGGTAAAATATTTAAGTATTAGAAGATGGTATGTAGGGAAGGGGTTAGAGAAAGGTGAAGAGGGGAGTTGTAAAATGATCTCACAGGAAAGAAAATGAAGAAATAGGAAGGGTGTGATAAGCTGGGAGAAAGATTGTAATTGGTGAAGTTACATGCTAATAGTGAAAACACCAGTGGGTATCAGTGTATCCTGTTTTGGCTGTCACAGTTTGCATGATCATTGTAAAAGTGTTTTGTTACTGTACATGCATGATTTAAGCTGGTAGACTAAAACAAACTGAATAAAATACTGTCATTCTGTGCAAGTGATGGGTGGCCACGGTGGTGCAGTGGTTAGCGTTGCTACCTTACAAGAGGTTCTCCGGTTCGATCCTTGGCTGGGGTGCCTTCTGCGCAGAGTCTGCATGTCCTCCCTGTGGTCGCGTGGGTTTCCTCCGGGTGCTCTGGTTTCCTCCCACATCCCAAAGACATGCTGAAGGTGGATTGGACACTCTAAATTGGCCCTAGGCGTGAGTGCGTGTGCCTTCTGTGGAAGGTTGGACACCGGGCTGGCAACTTGACACTGTAAAACTCCATTGCCAATCATGAACGGACAGATGATCCTCTGTGGCAACCCCTAACCGGGAAAAGCCGAAAGAAGAAGATGATTCTGTGCAAGTGATGCAGGGTGTCAGTAGCTACACAAAGTCATGTGTATAACTAAACACCCAAACAAGTTTGCTTTTTCTTCCACATTCTCCAACATACAACTGCATTGAAGTGCCATCAGATCTTCAGACTCATGTACAGTAAATGTAACCCAGTTTATTTCTCTAGTTTAGCATTTTGAAATGTGTCAGTGCAGTCAATGAAAATGCACTAGGAAAGGAAGCCTACCAAATGAAAAAAAATTCTCACTAGTTATTGCCCATTAATAAGGATGAGCAATTGCTTCAGTGCATTTCTTAGAAAAGCTGGACATTTCTTTTTGTATTACAAACTAAGTATAATGCCTTGCCCCAATTTCCAGTTGTTTTGAATGTGGCCCATGATGAATATAGTAAAGTACAAGGTACTCGGAAGGTAGAACTTAAGTTGGGACTTTACATCTTCATTACCCATGTGGGCATAATGGTCAAGGGACTATTCATGCACAGCCCTGGGCATAGGTATATTAATGATAAACCTTAGTCATTCATAAATATAGTGTATACTGTGTTTGTATTCATACATTGTACAAGTCACATACATACACACACAAAATATACACAGTCACGTAGATACGTAACTTAATCAAAGAACAGGTCTTAGTACTATAACAAAAAAAAAAAAAGATCAAAAGAAAATAAGAGAACATTCTTATACAAATCCACTGCTAGTTCCAAGATAGTCATAGAATATTATTGATGTAGGCCTTCCGCAAGTGAGACTTTAACAATAGGAAACCTACCTCTCAACCTAGAAACATCGGAAATCTGGACAAGTCAAAGGCCCAAGAAAAGTAGGTACAACTGGCCAAAAATCTGTATGCCAATTAACATAAAATTAGCATAAATAAATGACCCCACCCACCCCGTAAAATTGTGGGTACCAGCTGTCACTCGTCTTGCTTTAGCATAGAAGACAAACAGGTGGAGTAGTTCGTTTAGATGCTTTATTACATAGAAACACATCAGGATGGATAGCAGCATCATAAAATATAATCAAACTGATTAACAGTCGGACCTTACAGACATACATGCTTACATCTCAACAGCTTATTACAAAACAGCAGTCAGGCTTGCACATGTTTAGTATTTATGCACTAGTGCAAGCCCTTAGATAGCTTCTTAAAGGTACATGCACACAAATTGATCTACACCAACATTCAAATGCAAATGGAATAACAGACTGAAAAATTAAATGCAGATGTCTGCTAGATGCAGCTGCTGCTTGTTGAAACCAAAGTCTGATTAGTGTACTTAATGTTGCAGACTATTAACCTTTTCAGCACTATATATTAACTTTTGCGCAGTTACTAATAAAATACCTTGGCTGCATAACAGATAATGTCACAGCTTGCAGTTTTAGTGTACCAAATTTAACTTCTCAGGCAGCATAGATGATGTTCTCCAGTGTACCAGTTCTAGCAAAAAATCAGATCTAACATCATATGTTCTTTATGTACATTTTTTATGAAAGCAGTTTTTGGAATTTGCAGTCTGTCAGTACTTTGGTATTTCTCTGATATCATACAGTCTATTCATTGTATACTGTTTCAAGGTGAATAATCTTAAACTTTTAGGGAGTTGTTCCGGTTCCTGTCTCCGATAATCCCTGCACCTCTTTTTTTTTATCTGTAATTCCTTGAAGCTTGTACCAAGTACCGGACATTCTGTAATACATTCAGTTGGACGCCTTAAATATATTTTTTTCCTGCTTCTCAGCTTAACAGCAGTTTAACCCTTAAATGTATACATGCTAACAAACAGAAATGTACATGCATCTAACTGACTATATTTTTCTACATATATTATAGCAAACCGAAGTGTACGTGCACTGTTATATTTTACTACATATATATTCTAATAAACAGATGTGTATAGGCAGTGTTATATTTGTCAAAATATATATATATATATATATCTATATATAAGTTCTCCCTTTTTGTTTTAAAATAACACAAAACAGTTTACATTGATATATATTCTTTGGTCAAATCATAGTTTTAAAATACAGTTTCATATTGTCAGTGCAATGATAGCAACCATTACTACTAGTCTTGGATGAATGATCCAGTTTAACAACTTTTTTCCTTTTGCAGACCACCCTTTAAAAATGGCCCACCAGTTATGAGCTATATCGGCTTCAGTTTTTTCTGCAAGCTTGATTAGTTTATTTTTTTACAATTACCGAATTTAATTAATGACTTAAGATTGTTCTATTTACCTTTTGTAACTGTTGAATTAACTGCTTGCTTTCACTTATGACTTTATGTAATGATTTTAATGAAAAACTATGTTAATCATTGATAGTGTCTGTGTATTCCATCATAAAGGCATTGCAGCCTTGTTTTCTGGAATAAACACAAATGTGTTATTATGACAGGTTAAATGTCTTATGTTAAGACAACCTACAAAGGAAGGTTGTTTAGTAAATGGTGTACTTTGATTTGTTACAATACATACAAACTGTGGGCCTATTTAGAAGGTAAAATTGTTCATTTACATAGATTTACGGAATGCTGTAAAAAACATGGTTCATATACTGGTGAGTACTTTTGTGAGTTGTATTTTGTAAATCCATATAATTTCGCTCTAGCTGGGGCAACCAGTACTGATATGGATAGAATGGTGGTCCAAAAACGAGTGGCAGAACTACAACTTTTCACGTTACTTTTGAACTTGTTACATTATAATATGTAACGTTTCCTGTAGAGTACATATCTATGCAGACTGTTTGTTGCCCATGCATTTCAATCCAGTTAGTACTAGGAACCCTTTTTCAAACATGTTTCTCCACACATATTCATTATTAGACATCAGTTATGTTTATAATGAATTTTTTTATATTTGTACATACAGAGACTGCAAAGTACACTTGGTCCAGTCTACAAATTTTGTAACATTAACATCAAACCCGAATCTGCTAATTAAATCATTAAAATGTTGCAAAAACTCATTTTGAAAATTCATATGTCTGTTTTGTGATGTCCATAGAGTAGGTAACCATTGTGCTTGTAAATGTACTATTTGTGAAATATCCACAGATGTTTACATAATTTACATTTGCTGCTGTCTGCGTTTTGTTCTTCTGTATTCCAAACAGGTGCACTTTAGGCAGCTTCATTTTCTGAAAAAAAATACATGCATGTCACTTTTGTGACTCTCTCTCTTTACTGCTTTTGATTGCTCTCATTTGATCTCTATGTACTAAAACCGTTCTGTTTTTCTTTTTACTTTTTATTTTGTACGCCAATGGACCTGTTTGTTCCACTACTTCAAAAGGTTCCTGCCAGTTGCTATTCCATGGTCCTTCCGTCTGAAATATTTTTACTAATACCTTTGTTCCACAGGGAAGGTTTTCTTCTGGCAGTAATATTGGGACCCTTTTCCATAGATGGAAAGCTTGCTCTCTTGCATTGTAGTCACCTATTTCTGTAAGTTGTTTTAACCATTGCTGATGCTTACTGATTTCTAACATAGGTCTACCATCTGGTGTATCAGGATCAAAAGTTAACTGTAATGACATTTTTCTCCCTGTCGTGATTTCATAATGAGGTATTCCTGTCTTACTGTTAGCTGTTGCCCTTATGGCCATAAGTATGCCTTGCAAATGTTGCACCCATACATTTCCCTTTTTAAGGCATGCTTTTTTGAGACGGTCCTTAAGCATGTGATTCATTTGCTCTGTGATGCCACTGCACTGGCTCAGTAATCAAGTAGCCCCAGTCCTCACCACTGGCAACAGCTAGGGGACATACACACTGGGAGGATGGCAAGTACACACACAATAAAGTACATTTTCCCTTAAGAGCACACAGAGACCACAGTCAGTCTGGGGCTGGTTTCTCTCTCTTTCTCCAGATCCCCCAGTAAGACTCCCCACTGGCACAGCTATAGGGTTGAGATTTCAGCTGAGTGGCCAAGCTAAGACCTCCAGCACCCTCTCTGTCCAACCAGTGCTTTGTGTCTCTGCCCAAGTAACACACACACACACACACGCACACACACACACACACACACACACACACACACACACACACACACACACACACACACACTTTGAGATTTTATTGATATACAAAGACACACACACCTGGGAAAGGCTAGCATAGGTTTACTAGCTATGCCTTTTTTCCCAGACTATAAGGTAGTTCCAGCTGCCAACAGGCAACTCTTTATAAGCTACTGTAAGGCCCTTACAAAGAGTGTCCAATCCTACTATGTAATGTTACTATTAATCCAAATGGTAGTCTGATCAAGCAAAGGTATTAGAGTGGCCCGTACAGTGCCACCAAATAGATATGCAAGTACTCTAGGAGCTTAAATATGTCTCACAAATATCAGCTACAAAGATAGGTTTAAATATATTTAATAATAAATAAAGAAAGAACAAGACAATATTCAGTACATCAGCACAGTGACTTCACAGTTCAAAATCACAGGAAATATTGTAAAACAACATTGCAGGACAGTCTCAAACAAATAAGAAAACATCTAAACTAATCTTTACTATATTCCTATCTATGCCTAAGATATATACTGTTCCCTGAATCTTACTTATAGACAGGCAAGTGCAGATGATGATGATGAGTGGATGTTCTTGCTAGTTCCAAGACAAAGTACATAGTCTCTCTCTCTCAGAGAGTTCTTAAATTAATATCACATTTTACTGCTGGGTTAGCTTGGGTGACATCACTCTGTCACCTGACTTCACTTCCCAGCCTAAAGAGAAACTTAACAGAATTTTAACATTGTTGTGTTAAAAATACATATCTCTCAGATGTTTGCTGAGAACTGTATAGCTTGCTAGGAAGTCATAAAGCAATAAAACACTTTACATTTTAAACCTAGTAATACATTTTCTTTCATAGGTTCATAGATTAGTACTAAGCTAACTGCCCTTGCAAGCCATTTTAAGCCTAGCCAGTTATCCCTTGTGAGACTCAAACCCTGCACCTTGTGTTTGTAAGGCAAGCACCTTAACCATTAGGCCACAAGACAATAGGAAAATGTCTAACTCTAGACATTGTGTCTGCTATTGAACTGAAAATGAGAGGTAACATATTTTGTTTACAGCCCATCTATAAATTAACTTAGCCTCAATTATTCTTAAGTTTTGCAAGTTAATCTATGTCGAACAGGGTATGCTGTGGTTACATTCTTGAAGCTCAGTATATAGCATACAGTTATGTATAAATCATATCAGTATTCACAAATGACATAGAATTATTTGCAAAATTCCAGATAGCTGGCTTGGCAACTTGACACCCCCCCCCCCCCCCAAAAAAAAAAAACAAAATAAAACTCAAGCTAGTTTTTCAAATGACCCTTGAGAAATGTTGCTTGAGTGGGTTGAGCCTATCTGGGAATACCTTACCCCATTCCCTGTCTTGAGACCCCATCTGCGTTGGCATTGCTAACCCCACTGCAATGCTGCACTGTCATATATCATATGCTTGCAACCCTAGGCTCCACCTTAGTAACTTAGCATTTTGCTGGCTGGCTTGATGTAACCATGTTAAGGGATTGTAGTCTGTAACTACAGTGAATGCCCTTCCATACAGATAAGGCTGAAGTTTTTGCAGTGTCTACACTTTGGCTAGGCATTCCTCCTCTACAGCTGCATAGCATTCATCCCTGAGTTGGAACCTACGACTGAAAGATACCACTAGGTGCTCTTCTCATTCTGAGGAAACCTGGCTAAGTACAGCCCACACCCCATGGTTTGAAGCATCTACCTGCACAACAAATTCTTTGCTGTAATCTGGACTACCTAACACAGGGAGGGTCCTCCCAAAGCTCCCTTAAGCTTCTGGAATACCTCCTCACATGCTGGAGTCCACACTACCTTATCTGGCTTGTTTTTCTTGTCAGGTCTATAAGGGGAGCAGCTATGGTACTATAACTGGACACAAACGTTCTGTAGTACCCTGCTGTCTCTAGGAATGCCCTCACCTGCTTTTTGGTAACAGGGGCAGGCCATACCTGAATGGCTTCCACTTTGGCAGGTTTTGGCCTAATCTTACCACTCCCCACTCTATGTCCCAGGTAGGAGACCTCTGCCATACCCACCTGACATTTATAGGTTCATAGGTTCATGCTAGGCTATCTGCCCTAGGGCATTTATAAGCCTAGCCAGAGTGCGTTTGGCTTTCGCCACCCATTTTAAATTAATTTTGCTGCCCTTTTTCGAGGTTAGTATACTGTGCCTCTGTCTAACAGTGACACAGAAGTGATACCCGGGGTAAACCTACGATCTCCCATCCACTCATCACGATTCCTCTTGAAGAGAGTCAATGAGGGACTCTGCTTAACCTGGACTGGGATTTTATTCCAGAGTGAAGGGAGCTTCTGGGTTATGAATCTGTCCCTCCAGCATGTCCTATTTATTTCAGTGCTGAGGTTCAAGTCTCTCGAGCGCGTAGCTCGATGGGATTTGGATTTTCTGAGGTGCAGCATATCCATTAATTCCGGGTTGGACATGGCTTTATACGTCAGGCACAGATCGCCTCTGAGCAGGCGGTATGCCACTGAGTAGAGCTGGAGTTTCTTTAACCGGGCAGCATATGGCATCTGTTTGAGCCCTTTGATCCTCTTGGTGAGGTACTATTGGGGTCTTTCCAGTTGCTGCAGGTGTCTGGTAAGGTACATCCCAAAAGGGGCATTGTACTCAGTTATGGGCCTGATGAGGGATGAGTAAAGAGGCACAATGACCTCTCCTGATCTAGATGTGAATCCCTTCATGATTAGGTGGGCTATATAAAATGTTCTTCTAACCACTTTGGCCACGTGGTTGTCAAATGAGAGATTGCTATCAACTTGGGTCCCTATTTACTTCTTCTGTACTTAATGAATTACCACCTATGTGGTAATTTGTGGGCACTTTGTTTTTGCCAAAGGGGATGACTATACACTTTTTGGCGTTTAGCTTGAGGCCATGGCTCTGGCACCAGTTGTCTGTTTCTATGAGGCCCTTTTGGAGGATGCTTGTGTCGGCTGGAGAGTCGATTATGGCGCCCAGTTTGCAGTCATCTGTGAACTTGGTCAGCCACAGTCCTTCCATGTTGGCCTGTACCTCCGAGAAATATATACCGAACAAGAGAGGTCCCAGTACTGAGCCTTGTGGGACGCCACTTGTAACTGGTTTGGAGTCTGACATGGCTCCAGCAATTCCAACCATGTGGGTTCTGTCCTTGAGCCAGTTTGCAACCCATCTAGTGACATAGGGGTTTATATTTAAGCTGGTGAGCTTATCTATAATGCCCAAGTGGGGTATTGTATCGAAGGCTTTTGCGAGGTCCAGGTTGGCTGTGTGGGCCACCTTCCCCTCATCAATGGCCTTGGTGACTGTTTCAAAGAAATTGACCAGGTTTAAGAGGCAGGATCTGCCCTTAACAAAGCCGAACTGGGTAGGATCCAGTGTCTGTAGGTCCCCAATATCTTTATTTATGAGGTCCATGATGATCCTTTCCATAGCTTTGCAGACCAAGCTAGTCAGGCTTATGGGGCGATAGTTTCCAGGATCCGTTGAGGCACCACCTTTGTGGAGAGGGACCACTGTTGCTGTACGCCACTCTTTGGGTACATATCCTGTAGTAAGGCTGAGATTGAACAGTAGTTTTATGTTTGGGTTTAGCTCTTCTTTGAGTTCATGTAGGATGCAGCCCGGGACACCGTCTGGTCCCATTGATGCTGTGTTTTTTGCTTTGGAGAGGGCGGCTGTTACCTGAGCATCTGAGATGTCAGGGGGGCAGCACTCTGCTGGGGTAGATATTTGCCCTTTTGGTGGGGAGGGGGGGGAGTTTGCGCTGAACCTGTCAGCTAGGATGTTGGCAATGTCTATGGGTTTGGTGTATTTTTTGTCATTTTGGACTAATTCTGAGCATATCTGGGAATTCCCACCCATGTTCCTAACATAACTAAAGAAAGCCTTGTGATTATCTTTAGTGTCCTGTGCAGTTTTTCTCTCGAAGCTGGCCTTAGACGATTTTATGAGTGCCCGTAGTTTTTTGCTAATACTGATCAGAGATGCTTTCCCTTTTTGGGATTTTGCTCTATCATGTAGTAGCTTCCTCCTTCTATTGTATAGTTTGTTTATGGCTGGGGGAGGATTGGGTCTTGGTTTTATTTGGGATTGCATGATCCATGCATTCCTGAAGGTGTTCATAGAATGCGTTTATAAAGGATTCTGCGGTCTGGGCCGTATTTTCCAGAGGCCTGGGGGCTTTGAAGGATTCCACCTCGGTTTTGAGGAGTGTGAAATTTGCTTTAGAGAAGTTTTTCACTGTGGTTTTCTGGGCAGGGGGTGGGGTCGGGATGTGAATATCCAGTGAGATTAGTTTATGGTCTGATCTTACCAGTGAGGGATACACTTCTGGTCTGGAGCATAGAGTCCCCATGTTGGTGATGATCAGGTCCAGTATGTTTTTCCCTCTTGTGGGAGTGGTAACAAGTTGTTCCATAGCATTTGAGTTTATAAATTCTAGGAACATTTGGGCTAGGGTGTTGGAGCTAGAGTAATGCTCCCAGTCTGTGTTTGGGTAGTTGAAGTCGCCCAATATAATGGTGTTTGGAGAGACCTTCATATTTTCCAGTGTTCTCAGGAAGGCCGAGCGGGGTTCCTGCATTTGGGAGGGTGGTCTGTAGCAGGCTATAAACTGGAAGGCAGTTTTACCCACTGTTAGTTACACATGGATAGTCTCTGATGCTTCGTGCTGTGCCACCAACCTGGAGGTGTGGGTATCTTTGACGAATATTGATACTCCCCCCTCCTTTTGTGGTTCAGTCCAAGTTTTGGGACCGAAAAGCATGGTATGAGGTATAACCTGGTAGTGTTGGGGTGCTCTCGGGAGCCTTGAACCAGGTTTCTGTTGCTGCACAGATATCGATGTTCTCCATGCTAAGGAGAGTTTTGAGTGCGTGCATCTTGAGGTTTAGACTTCTGGCGTTGAGTAGCATTACTCTTAGTTTCTTATCCCTTGTGATACCTATGGAGGTGGGTTTGTCTTTTGAGCCTTGCCTAAAAAAGGCACTATGGAGGTAGCAAGAGCCTTTGCCAATATCCGAAAGCCCAGGGGGTGACAGGGGCAAGCCATCCCTAGCGAAGCATCGTGGCTTGTCGAGCATGTCATCCCAGGCTGACAGGCATTGGATCCCCTTTGAATGACACCAATACTTAAGCCAATTGTTGAAATTGATCATCTTGTCTTCATGTTGTGGCATCATTCTTGGTGAGGGTAAGATGCTTTTCAAGGTCAGGGTCATACCGGCCTGGGCTACATGCTCAGAGAGCTCCTCTATGTCTCTTTTCATGTAGTCCAGGGAGGTACATCTCAGGTCATTCACACCAGCATGGACAATGACTGAGTCATATTTGTACTTGCCTTGGTATGACCTGAGTGCTTGTGTTATGTGGCGGATCCTAGCGCCCGACCGGCAGCTCACCGTGACCTTCTCCTTGTTCAGCCTGGTGAGCGGGGCGTCAGTGTGCCTGACGATAGCCACCTATTACAAGTGTATCAGGTCTGTTGTTTAGCCTTAAGGTCTGTGACTGTTCGGCACACTGGCTTTGTGAGCTATGTGTTGCACGTGTTTTGTTTTGGGGTAGCGGTTGCTTGGGTGTCTGCTTTGGAGGTCTCTGCTGCTTAGGCAGATTTTTATTTAGAGCCTCTGAGTATGTTTTTGTGTGTTTATGTGTTTGGTTTGCTGTCGTGGTAGGTCTATGTGAGACTGGACTTGTGAGTGTGGTTGCCTTCTCCTCCTGACTGGTTACGCCAGTACTGAGTTGAGAGAGCTTAGCCTCCAGTTTGGCTATATGGTTGCATCTCTCACATGTGTTGGAATTTGTTGGGAGGAGGAGAGGGTTGTCTGTGTACATGAGGCAGTTGTAACATTGCCTCAGGATTCCCAGATTCACCAGCTGGACCGGAGAGGAGATTGACAACTGACCTTTGGACATGCTAGAATAGTATTGGGAATTCCTTTATAATTGAAAAAAGGGCCAATGGGGAACAAGGTACTCAAGGGAAGTTTGTGAGGGTGTAGTGCTTTTAATTTTTTAGTGCTGACTTAGTGAGCAAGTGCCAGGTAACTTAAATGCAAAAATGACAAACAGTAACTTTCTTTCAAGTGAAACAAGGAAATAAGTACAGTAAGCAATGCAGATATCACTAGGGATCCACAGAAGCGCTGAAAAGCCGCGTTTTAGGTGAAATTAGCGTTTCAGGGAAATAACAAGCGAACAAACAACAAGCATACAAACAAAGCTAGATTCAGCAGGCCTGGATCTAGTCTATGCTACAGCAAACAAGGTGTACCAATTTCAGTAAGAAACAGTTCAAATCTGCAGGCACTATACGTCTTTAACCAGAAATTCCCAGGTCAGAAGGGCAGAGTCCAGCCTCTCCTCCCACAAGAGTGCAGACCACGAACCTTCTTAATGTAAAATAACTGGCCTGATGCCCAAGTGCTTAAACCAGAACTAATACACTTTTAGAATAACAGACACTGAGCCCTCAATCAGCAGTTCCCAACTTAGAAGGATGTAAGCTACCTGTCCTGCCACCACAGTGCAGGCCACAAACCTTCCTAATGTAAAACAACTGGTCTGAAGCCCAAGTGCTTAATCCAAAAGACTTAGAATGATAGCAAGACTTTAATCAAGTTACTACCAAGCAGTAATAAATACAATTGAATACTTTAAAGAATGCCTGGATTAGTGCTCAAGTTATACAAACAAAGCTAGATTCAGCAGGCCTGGATCTCGTCTATGCTACAGTAAACAAGGTGTACCAATTTCAGTAAGAAACAGTTAAAATATGCAGGCACTATAAGCCTTTAACCAGAAATTCCCAGCTCAGGAGGGCAGAGTCCAGCCTCTCCTCCCACAAGAGTGCAGACCACGAACCCTCTTAATGCAAAATAACTGGCTTGAAGCCCAAGTGCTTAAACCAGAATTAATACTCTTTTAGAATAACAGACACTGAGCCCTCAATCAGCAGTTCCCAACTTAGAAGGATGTAAGCTACCTGTTCTGCCACCACAGTGCAGACCACAAACCTTCTTAATGTAAAACAACTGGTCTGAAGCCCAAGTGCTTAAACTAAAATGCTTAGAATGAGTTACACCAAGCAGTAATGAATACATTTGAGTACTTTTAAGATAACACAAAAATACAGTAAGAGCAGATTAATTTTTTTTTTTTAATAAGTGGAAGGAGAGAAAGGAAAGAGAGAAAGGAGTAGCAGAAACTAAGCTGATTGGCCTTCTCAAGTGTTCTCCCTGTACTGGGTAGAATGAGGTAATGACACTAGACTGGGAGGAGCGTCCCAGATCAAATTTACACTAGGGGCGGGCAACTGCAAAGCCACCAACTATAAAAACGCTATTTGCTGAGCTTAATGGTCAACCCTGACCTCTGTAGTCTGCCCAGCACCTCCCTGACATGCTGAAGTTGCTTTTGCCAGGAATGGCTGTAGATGGCGCAATCACCTAGGCAAGCAAGGGCAAAATCTCCTGCTAGGATACAATCTACCAGCCTCTGGAAAGTTGCTGGGGCTTTTTTCATCCCAAGTGGCATCTTCATGAACTCATACAAGCCAAAAGGAGTCACAAAGGCTGACCTCTCTGTTGCACTGGGAGTGAAGGGCACCTGCCAGTAACCCTTGGTAAGATTAACAGTAGTAAGATACTTAGCCCCACCCAGCTGCTCTAGTGCTTCATCTGTCATAGGCATGGGGTAAGCATCTGACTCTGTGTGACTATTTAATTTCCTGTAGTCCACACAGAACCCGGTACTGCCATCCTTCTTTGGTACCAGCAGCACTGGGGAGGTCCAGGGACTGCTGGACTCCTGCATTATCCCTAGTTCCAACATTTCCTGTATCTCCTCCCACAGAATCTGTTTGACTCTCTCGGGAACCCTATAAGGGGCCTGCTTAACAGGCCTTTGGGGTCCTGTATCCACCTGGTGTTGCACCAGGTGTGTGCACCTAGGTTTCTCAGTGAACATGCCCCCAAACTCCAGTAACACTGCTCGGATTTCTCGAACCTAGGTAGGGGATAGCTGCTGGGACCTTACTACCCCTTCCACTGAGGTGTCAGTTTGAGCCTCTCTGACAAGATCAAGTCACCCAATCCCGCTCAGACTCCTCCTGCCATCCACTGAAAATACTCAGCACAAAAGCCTCCCTGTCATGGTAAGGTTTCATCATGTTAACATGGTACATTTTTTGCCCCTGCCTCCTGCCAAGCAGTTCTACCATGTAGTTACAAAGACATGCATCTGGAGCATTTCTCCCCGGGCCTCCGCTGAAAATTGGCTTGATTCTAAGTCTGACTTTCCCGGTAAACAAATGTTAAATAAATAAAATAATTAAATAGTTAGTATCACTGACCTTCCTTACTACCTTGTAGGGTCCCTCCCAGGCTGCCTGCAGCTTGTTGTGTCTGACAAGAATGAGCACCATTTCCTGCTGCCCAACCTCATACTATCTAGCTCGAGCATTCCTGTCATACCAGACCTTTTTTCTGCTTTTGGGCTTCTGCCAGGTTCTCCTGGGCCAAACCCATGATTTCCCTGAGCCTTGTCCTCAGGTTTAGGATATATGCCACAACAGACTCCTTGTGGGAGTCACACTCACCCTCCCAATCATCACCAATCAAATCTAGAGGTCCCCTCACCCTATGTCCATACAGCAACTTCAAGGGTGAAAAACTGTGAATTCCTGAGGAATCTCTCTGTAAGAAAACAACAGATGGGGCAAATATTTGCCCCACTCCTTCTTAAACTTATCTGTAAATACGTAGTATTGTCTTGAGTGTAGAGTTTCACCTTTCAACAAGATCATTAGTCTAGGGTTAGTAGGGGGTGGTCTTTAAGTGCTTCACCCCACAGTACTTCCACAGACAAGCCAGCAGGTCTGATGTGAAATTGGCACCTCTGTCAGTCATTTATTTTGGGAAATAAAAAGGAAAAAACGACCACCAACGAAAGTACAAGCAAGACAGTATTTTTTAAAACTAAGCACTTTCACCAACTTTGCACTGGGCTTCATCAGAGTAAAACAGTGTTCTGTAATAGCCCATTTAAATACCATTTTGTCATATGACCAATTCATTTAAAAAATACTTGTGACTTGTTCATCCACATAATTAACATTGCAAAAATATCTAAATCCTATGTTAATTCAAAACGTTGAACATTGGCCAGCACCCAAAACTTCTTATTTCTGTACTTGTCATATAACCTGGAAGGCTTTACAACACAAATAGCCTACCTGCTTATAACATAGTATTTCTACCTATTATTGCAGACCCATTGTAAATGTAAATAGCCCCCCTCCATGAACACACAAGACCATATTCCTTAATACACACGTATAAAATCAGCAAACTTTAAAGCTTCGCAGATCTAAGTTTCAGGACACCCTTGAGGGAACGATTTTCATTAAGCCCTGGTTTTTCAGTGGCATATAACCTCAGCTGCCATTCCAGCTCTTATTTTTTTAGGTGTGTTTTTATGTCACCTCCTCTATGTATGTGTGTATTAAGGAATTTGGTCTTGTGTGTTCAGGGAGGGGGGCTATATTATTGGTACTAGATAGTTTCTAAAACCAAAAATTTGTAATCAATTTTATACTTCTTAGTTTTATAGTGTTTGCTTAATGCATTCCTGTCATCTCCTGTTTGAATAGCATATTTATGTTCATAAATCCTTCTTTTTAACTCACGATAGTCCTACCCACATAAAAGGACTTGCACTCTAAACATACTGTCAGGTAAACAACATTTTTTGATTTACAGCTGAATACACCTGGTACTCTCACTATACTATTGCCCACTGCTAACTCACAAGAGTCAGTATACAAGAAATTACACATATTACACAATCTACTACCACTAGGATATACTTTTTCCCTGTGGAACTTGGGGTACTCAGAGGCCCCACAATATCCATTACCCTCTTAAACGGCTCCTCAATCACAGGCAAAGGCATTAAAGGGGCTTTCACCTTGTCTTCTACTTTGCCTACCTTTTGGCACTGCTCACATGTCCTACAGTACCCTGTTACATCTCTGGAAATAAACTGTCCTTCCTAAGTGTGTTACATAAAACAACCGTTAAGGCAGCACTTTATCTCATTCAGACATATCACATGACACAGCAACCTATCAAAAACAGCAATTAAGTCTTTAAATCTTTAAAAGCACAGTAACAATAGTATATACATATGTAATAGTAAAAGTGCTGCCTTAATGGTTTTATGTAAGACACTGAAGAAGGATAGTTTGTATCTGAAAGCTATGGCAATTTATTGATGGTGTGGAGTACTACTTGTTTTTTTGCTTGAAGCTGTTTGGTTCGTATTCTCCACTTTACCACTAGCTCACCGTTCTTTTTGTGTGATTTACATCTCTGGATATCCCAGGCCAGTAAAAATGCTGCATAATACGGCTCTTTGTACGTTTTGTGCCCATATGACCTGCAAAGGGAATATCATGGGCTATGGCTAGAAGTGCCAGGCTGTAGGCTCTGGCCACTACCATCTGCTGTATTATCTCATCATCTAGCCCTCCCTCAGGGGTCCACTCTCTATACAGCAACCCTTTGTCCCAGTACACAGATTCTCCCTTCCCTTGAGAATCAGGTGCCTCACTAGCTACCTCCTTCAGACCTTGTAATGTAGGGTCTGAGAGCTGAGCCTGTCTCAGTTCTCTCTTTGTAGTCCTTCCCAGTTCCCCTTCCACAGGAAGTCTGGCATCCTCTGACAGAGATGCCTCACTGCCAGCCTGGGTACTACTACTGCTCACCTCTGCACTTTCAGTCACTCTGCCCAAGGGCACATCAGTACCCACAAGCAGCTATGGCTCACCTTCAGTCTTACTGCTACAGGGTAGCTCCTTCCCTGAATTAACCACCTCAGTAGTCCTGGCTGCATCTCTGCAGACTGTCTGGGTCTCCCCCAGGCTACCAGACCCACATGCTTCTCTCCAAGCCTGACTGCATGTAACTGCATGCACACATGGTACTACATTATCAAAATCATTCCCTATCAGGACATGTGCAAGGATATCCTCAAACACACCCACTTGCTGGCTTCCTTTTCCACTCTCCCAGTCAAGGTGAACTATAGCCAAAGGTGTTTGGAATGGGGTCCCTCTAAAAGCTCAGACTGGAGTAGACAGCCCAAGCAAGCAGTGCTCCTCTATAACCATTGCAGGCTTCACAATGGTTAGGTCAGATGCTGTGTCTGTCTTAGCAGTGGCCTCCTTCCCATCCACTAAGATAGGATATAACCTCTTGTGGGTGTTTGTTACCCTTGTTGTCTGAAGACAACGTACTGCTGGCATTTTGCCATTTCCACTTACTGGCTTTCCCAACTTTTGTTCCCCACCTTGCCTCCATGGACATCTGCATTTAAATTAACCCTTGGTCCTGGATGTGTACCTGGATTAATGGCTTCCCCTGCTACTGGCGGACTCTGTTGGGGCAGTCTGGACTGCCCACCATGGGTTCCCTTAGACCCATGAGCAGCACTGGGTGTCCTTTTCCTGTGCAGTTATGCCCTGCTTGCTAGGTATAGGTCTCTCTTCTTGCCAAACTCATCTGCAGTATTGCATTGTCTGTCAGCTAACCAGATTCTCATGTCCTCAGGCAAAGTGCTAAGGGTTGTTCCCTCACCAAAAGGTCTGCCAAACCTTTAAAAGTGGTGACCTGATATCTACTTACCCACCTATGAAAATAAGTGCTTAGTAAAGACAACATATTCACAGACACGTTCATCTGCCTTGCGTCTGTGCTTGCAAAACTTTTTTCTATAAGCTTCAGTTGTTAACTTAAAGCATTCTAACAAACACATTTTACTGACTTATAATTTAAGCAATCAGTATCAGACAGTTTAGAAATTGCAGTTACAGCTTCACCATGGAGTAAGGGGGTCAGGAACTGTACCCAGAGCCCTTGGTCAACATTATACTGTTTGCATACCCTCTCAAACATATGAATAAACTATCAAAATTATCCCCCTCTGTAAATTGTGGAAGAAATTTACTGACCTTTGTTGCTTCTGTGGTTCGGTTACTCTCATTTTCTTCAGTGTCTAGAAATCTCAGTCTCTCTGCTGCTTCTATTTCCAAATGCCTCCAGCTTAAGTCTCTTTAACTCCAGATGGAGGAAAGGTTGAGCTGTCCATTTTATGAGAGCTGATCATCTCCAAGGCCAGTCTGATTGTCCTCCTGGTTGCTATCCCGTGATGCAGTTGTGACTAAAGCTGCAATCATTTCTGATTTAGTGTGGTTGGTATGCACCAGTCCTTTAGCCTGACACATCTCAACTAACTGGCTCCCTGTCAGCTTGCCATGGTCCTCTGCTAACATGCTTGCCTGCTCTCCTTGACTAACTAAGCTAACAAAAAAAAAAATAAAACAATTGTGATATGATCTCTGAATGTTCACTGCATGGCTGATTGAGAGTACAAACACCTTCAGTGACTACTGTACACAAGCTACAGGAATTCAATATCCACACCACTGCAAGCCAATTAATATGTGATGTGGCTATCCCACGACTGCCAACCAATTAATATATGATGCCCCTGCACTGGCCCAGTAATCAAGGAGAATCAATCCTCATCACTGACAACAGTGAGGGAAGTACACACTGGGAAGATGACAAGTGCACACACAGTAAAGTACAATTTCCCTTAAGAGCACACAGAGACCACAGTCAGTCTGGACCTGGTTTTTCCCTCTTTCTCCAGATCCCCAATAACACTCCCCACTGGCACAGCTATAGGGTTGAGATCTCAGCCGAGTGGCCAAGCTAAGACCTCCAGCACCCTCCTGTCCAACCATTGCTTAATGTCCCTACTCAAGTAGCTGACACACACACACTTTGAGATTTAATTGATATACAACCCCCCCCCCCACACACACACACACACACACCTGGAAAAGGCTGTCTCTGGTTTACTAGCTATGCCCCCTTTTTTCTGAGACTCTAAGGTAGTTCCAGCTGCCACCAACCAGCTCTTTATCAGCTACTATAAGGCCCTTACAAAGGGTGTCCAATCCTACTGTGTAATGTTACTATTAATCCCAGTGGTAGTCTTGACCAAAATAAGGCTATTGGAGTGGCCTGTACAGTGTCACTAAATAGATATGCAAGTACTCTAAGAGCTTAAGTATGTCTCACAAATAGCAGACACAAAGGTTTAAATACGTTTAATAATAAATTGAAGAACAAGATAATACTCAGTACATCAACACAGTGACTTCAGAGTACAAAATCACAGGAAATATTTTAAAACAACATTGCAGGGCAGTCTCAAATAAATATAAAAAAACATCTAAACTAATCTTTACTATATTCCTATCTATACCTAAGAAAGATTCTTTGCCCTGAATATTACTTACAGATAGGCAAGTGCAGATGATGATGAGTGGATGTTTTTGCTAGGTCTAAGATAAAATAAAACATTGCACAGTCTCTCTCTGAGAGAGTTCTTAAATTAATATCACATTTTACTGCTGGGTTAGCTTGGGTGACATCACTCTTTGTAACCTGACTTCAATTCCAGGCTAAACAGAAACTTAACAGAATTTTAACATATCTGTATTAAAAATGGATATCTCTCATATGTTTGTTCAGAACTGTGTAGTTTGCTAGGAAGTTATAAAGTAATAAAACACTTTACATTTTAAACCTAGTAATTACTTTTCTTTCAGGACAACAGAAAAACTTCTAGCACTAGACATTGTGTCTGCTATTGAACTGAAACTGAGAGATAACTATCTTTTATTTATGGCTGAGCTGTAAAGTAACGTAACCTCAACTATTCTTAAGTTTTGCAAGTTAATCTTTCCAGCAGAGTATGCTGTGGTTACATTCTTGAAGCTCAGTAAATAACATACAGCTCTGTATAAATCATATCAATATTCACAAATGAGATAGAATTATTTACAAAATTTCAGATGGCTGGACTGGCAGTGTGACATGCTCTACAATTCCATTTGACTGTGAGTGATAAGGCACATGAAATATTTGCTGAATTCCTAACAGATTACACATTTGCTTTATTAGGTCACTGACAAACTGGGGACCATTGTCCGATTCTATAATTCTGTTCCATCCCTAATGACAGAAAATATTTTTCCACAAAGCTTCTGCTGTTGCCTTTGTTGTCATGATTTTAGTAGGAATTGCCTCTACCCATTTTGAAAAGATGTCCACTGCTGCTAGTAGATATCTCTACCCTCCCTTTGCAAGGGACCTGCATAATCTATTTGGACTGTATATCATGGCCCATTTGCTGGCTGTACTCGTAACTGAGGTTTTTTAATTTTAGCCTTTACCTGCAAACAAATTAGACATTCTTCTACAATTAGTCTGCAGATCTTTTTTAAACTTAGGTTTCAGTATTTTTCTCTTACAACTGCCCGTAGTTGCTATCAGCTCCTAGATGTCCCAATATTTGGTGATTTAACTTGACTAACTGCCTTGCCAACTGAAGTGGCACTTATGGCAACTGCAATCCTTTAGAAGTAGTGTATGCATAATATTCCTTTGATGGTATGTATGCCAGCATGCACTGATCCGTTTCTTCTTTTAAGCCCTGTTGTTTTTGAATAGGGTGGCAGATTGGTCTAATGGTTAAGGTGTTTACCTTACAGACACACAGTGCAGGGTTTGATTCTCACATGGGGTAACTGGCTAGGCTTAAAATGGCCTGAAAGGGCAGGTAACCTAGTACTAACCTATGAATATTTATAAGGTCATCTTCAGTTGACTCTTCATCTAGCTGTTTTAAGGCACTGACGTCTGTATCAGTATATACATACTTTGGAAAGTCTTTTCCACTCTGTGCTGCTTGTTTTGCTAATGTGTCAGCTAATGCATTTAACCTGAAAGTTTCACTTATCGGTTTCTGATGTGCTTTTACCTTCAAGATACTATATTGCTCCTGCTGGTTTGACATTGTTATTACTTTATATGTCTTTTAATACTTCAGCATGTCACAGTGGTTTGCCTGCACTGTCTACAAATCCTATCATTACCCAAGTGTCCATGTACAGTCTTAAAGAATTTACTACATAGGCCTGTCTGAGTAAATATTAACAGGATTGTAATATTTAAGCACATACAGTACTGCCTCTAATTTAGCTCTCTGAGCTGACATATGTCCTGGTAACTTGATTAGCTGAGGAGACCCCAACCTGGGATTTTCTGGAACTACAGCAAATCCTTTCCAGTATTTACCTTTGTCCCAAAACCGTGCTCCATCTACAAAGACAGATGGCTTAAAATGATCAAAGTGAGATGCCAAAAACTGTACATCAGGTGTCATTTTTTCTAGGCAGTTATGCTGTTTTCATGCATATCCTATGTGATTTGACAAATAATATTTGCCCCATCTGTAGGGTGACAGTTTTCATTCAGAAAGTGCTATCCATTTTGCAAAGACTGCTTGGCTAGCACCTTGTGTGATTTTATTCATTTAAAAATTGTCTACCAGAGCTTTTACTGCTTGGTGTGGTGTTTGTAGTATAATGCTGGAAAATATGATATAACAGGACTGTTTTGAAAGCCCTGAGGTAATCTTGTCATGACATACTGCTGATTTTTAAATGTAAAGGCAAATCTTGGCCAGTCTCTTTTTCTGAGTGGTAAACTTCTTACTTTGTGGCTTAATATGCGCAGCCAGCTCTGGAACTCCTGGAATTAAATGTGCTATAGGAGTTGTGTATTGTTTTACTTTTCTTAGATCAATGACAAGACGGTAACTACAATCTTTCTTTTTAACTGGCCACATAGGTGAATTTGTGGGACTGTTGCCTATGCCTGTTTTGTATGATTTCTTCCTTTTCCCAGTCTGCAGTACATTTTTCCATATTTTGTTCTGCCTCCCTAGGAATGGGATACTGTTTTTGAAAAGGAGATATGTAATCCTGATCACTACCTACCCCCACTGGTATTTCTAGCTTTCCACAGTCACTGGGTCCCTTGGACCACAGGTTTGGAAATTGTTGTTGTAAATGTTGCCACACATCCTCACTGCTTGTATTTACATGTCCAGTAGGCTTATCAGGTTTTTCAGATAAAGAGATTGCACAGCAAACTGCACTTAACTCTCCCTCTCCTGTTTCCCTGTCCCCCATCCACAATATGCTGTTAGGTAATTCATTTACTATGCCCAAAGGTTCTAAAATATCCATACCAATAATGGTAATTGAACAAGATGGATGCTTTAAAAATGCACCTTTCCATGTTTGTAGTGACATTTCTTGGTGAAATTTTGTGTTTACATCTTGGCTGCTTACTGCATAGCATCATGTGCCATTAAATGCAGAAATGCAAACCTTTTTTGTATGATTTACAGGAAACTGTCTGTAATGAATTATGCTGCTCCTGTGTCTAATAAGACATTTTGCCATAGTCACTCCTCCACCCAGATATCAGTCGGTGGTCATCCGTCTCGGCCCTTTTTAAAGGTAGTCAATAAAGATACCAGAGTAGGGGGCACACCTCTATTGTAAGAGAATCCACTCATCCCCACTTTTATTTTTAGCTGCAATATGGCACATTGCATGCTTTTGTTTGTAGTCTTCCTCTGTATCTGAGTGATCTGCATATACAGATTTTTCAATTTCTTTACGTAACTGCCACTTAGCTATTTCCTCTGCTTGCTCTTCAAAGTATTTTGGATTTACAGGCGACGCTGCCTGAAAGTCTGCAGGGCATAGTTCCCCTTTTCCTGTGTATTGATGACCCTTATTGTAAGTTCTCTGTACATTGACTTGTTTTTCTGACTTGTCTTGTGAATGTTTTGACTTTGTTCTTGGAAACACACCCTGTTCTTCCTTTTTATGCCAGACCTTTTAATGATCACAATCTTGCTTAACATGCCCTATTTTTTTTACAGAAAAAACATGTTTGTACCTTTTGTTCCTTACCTGTATTTGATCCTGGTGCTAGGGATGTCAAAGCAGGAACAGAAGTTGACGTTGCTGATGCAGCTGTTTCTGCTGGTCGTTGGTCAGACCACCATTGCCTTCCATGGCTTTTTACTTCACTGATAAAATGGCTCACCCCCTTCTCCTAGTGCAAAGATATGGTGTAAGTATAATGCCTCATTGTCGGCCATAGTCCGTCCCTTCATTAATTTCTGTAGCAAATTAATGAGGGTATCTGAATTTTCTTCATAAATGCATTTAATATCCCCTGGGACCACTTTTACTTGTTCTAAGAAGCAGTGTATTAACTGTTTTTGTATTTCTGGTTTTTGCATGTCCCTGTCTGACCCTTGATAAATGATCTGAAATGCAAGCTGAAAGTATTTGCTTTGTTCCATTAACTTGTCTAAGATGGCGATTTTGAAATTATCTAACAGCTTAGCTGTGAGAGGCTGCCCTTGTGTATATGCCAGAAGAACAGCTGTCATATATCCTACTTTACTGTCTAACTGATAAGTATCTTGCTTTAACTGGATGAAAATTTTAAAACATTTGGGAATAAAAAATCAGAAACATCTGAGTAATGCACCTGCCCATACATCAGCTCCTGCTGTATATGCTATCCATTCTTCAAATGCAAGCATGTTATAAAGTGTACCTTTCTTATCATTCCACTGCGGTAAACTGTGTAACAATCTGCACTACAGATCAGCTGTAGTTCCCTTTTCTATGATTTGAACTGGCTTTACTTTTTCCAGTTCTTCCTTAAGCTGAGCTATCAAAGATGTGTTTTTAGTTTCTGTCAGTTCAGCTAATTCATCCTCCTTATCTTGTAAACACTGCTTAAGGTTGGAAATTTCTTTTTCTAATTCTTTACAGAGACTCATGATTGCAGGGTCCCTTTCAATTTTGATACAGTTTTGTATGGTTGAACTCCCTGAACTCACCCCGTCTCTCTCTCAACAATTTATTTAACTCTCTCAGGAATTTATTAAACTCTTCTCTCAATTTATCATGAGCCTCATTTCTGTCCTTCTCTGTTTTTTTCTTGCCTAACAGCCTCAGTCCATTGTTGGACATAGTCTTTAAAAGGTGTAATAAGATCTACAGGAGATTCTGTCAGTAAGTGATTGGACAGTTGTTCTAACTCTGAAATTAGTGTCAACACATAACTGTTTAACATCTGGATACAGTGTAAGAGCATTACCCTTTTCTGCTGCTTTATCATCAGAAGATGTTTCTTTGCCATTCAGCTTGCTAACTATGGTCTACACTGTATTTTTATGGCATTGTCCACAGAAAGCAGTTTCATATGATTGACACAATAAACATTTACTGTCATACCCATCATGTTTTTATTTGAGATACCAGTCAAATGTTACCCACTTAGTCTGTGAATGTACATCAACTTTCCCTAATAAGGTTTTACATTTACGAATATGTTGCTCGTACCAATTCTGTAATCTCGTCCAAATTTTATCTGGTGTCTCTGACACATTGAGTAAAATTCTGTTTACACTTTTTACTAGTCTGTGTAACGGCACCCATACTGCATGTAAATACAGAAAGACCTCTTACCAATTTTATGTGGACTCAGATGTCTGGTCTGGTCACCGTAGATGGTTTGTAAACTTCTGTAGTTACTTGAAAAGCTGATGAAATGAAGCTGACAGTTGCAGATTTGAAACCTGGGAATTCACCGACCTGGAGAATTTATGGCACTGCTTACTTCCTGCATGGCTGTCTCACTCTGGATCCAGATGTCTGGGAACTGTACTACTGCAAGCTGTGGAAACTGAAGTGCTCCTATTCAGGACTCAATTACATACATGAATGTTAGATACTGCGCCTTTACTGAAGGGACCTTATGCAAGGCACCACTCCCCCTGTGTTCGAATACAGGCTAGGCTTGCCACTGAAAAATTAAATGCATATGTCTGCTGGATGCAGCTGCTGCTTGCTGAAACCAAACTCTGATTAATGCACTGAACTTTGCAGGCTATTAACCTTTTCACCACTGTGTATTAACTTTTGCACTGTTACTAATAAAATAACTTGTCTATATAACAGACGACACATATAATAATGTCACAGTTTACAGGTTTTAATTTGCCAAGTTTAACTTCTCAGGCAGCATGGATGACGTTCTCTTGCCAGATCTAACATCATACACTTTCAATGTCTTTTATCTGCATTTTATGAAAGCAGTCTTTGGAATTTGCAGTCTGTTGGGAACTTTCAAAGTCAGTACTTTGGTATTTCTCTGATGTCACGCAGTCTGTTCATTGTATTCTGTTTCAAGGTGAATAATCTTAAACTTTTAGGGAGTTGTTCCTGTTTCTGTCTCCAATACTCCCTGCACCTGTTTTTTTATCTGCAATTCTTTGAAGCTTGTACCAAGTACCAGACATTCTATAATACATTCATGTTGCATGCCTTTCATATATTTTTCTCAGCTAAGAGCAGTTTAACCCTTTAATATATATATGCTAACAAACAGAAATGTACATGCATTTAAGTGACTATACTTTATACATACATTCTAGCAAACAGAAGTGTACTTGCACTGTTATATTTTACTACATATATATTCCAATAAACATAAGTGTATATGCACTATTATATTTGTCTAAAAAATATATATATATGGATCCCCTTCACCGAAACGCTAGAAGACCGGCACTCTACAGAAGGAGACGAGAAGACCGACGACTCAGATGACCGACAAGGTGAGAACCCGACGGACTCGGTAAGTGTGCGATAGAGTGAGGGATTTAGTGTTAGGGAGCGGACAGGTAAGTGTGCGATAGTGAGGGACTGTAGTTTTAAGGGCGGGTTAAGTGAGTTAGGGTTAGGGTGCGGGTAGGGTAAGTGTGTGATAGTGACGGACTATATGTTTAAGGGTGGGTTAAGTGAGTTAGGGTTAGGGTGCAGGTAGGGTGTGTGTGCGATAGTGACGGACTGTAGGTTTAGGGGTGGGTTAAGTGAGTTAGGGTTAGGGTGCTGGTAGGGTAAGTGTGCGGTTGTGTCGGACCTTAGGGTTAGGGTTTGGGTTAAGGTTAGTGCATGTATGGTTGTGTGTATTGTCGGTATTGTGTGTTGTCGGTCTTTTGGTGTTGGTGATTTGTGTGTCGGCGTTGTGGCGTGTCGGTGTAGTGAAGGGGATCCATATATATATATATATATATATATATATATATATATATATATATATATATATATATATATATATGTATGTATAGCTAACACAGACAAATATTAAACACAAAACATAACCAGAGCAATAGTGTTTTATTTATGTTAACATTTGAGCTTATATTAAACTTTGAACTTGTATAAAACTAAAATGCAATTTTTAAAAATAAAATTAACTGATAGTTATTCTAACAACATTTTAAGTTTATAAAAACAATATTTTAAATGTGTCCCTATTTTGGGTCTTCACCCCCCCCCCATTATTTAAGGCTTTATCCAGATTTCTTGTATTACAAAATTGAGATATGGTGTGCATGCATGCACGCACACACACACACACACACACACACACACACACACACACACACACACTCACACACCTGCTGCTATCATTTCATATGCATTCTTGGAACCTGGGAGTAGCATTCCAATATATTGTACATAATCAGTGCAAATAAGTTATTTCAGTATAGTATCAAAAGTCAACATTCAGTTGTAAAATCTTATCACAGCATAGCCCAACACACTTTAAAGGCAAACAACCATTAATTAAACCAAATACAGGCCAACTGCCAACTTTTCTTTATGGAAATTAGTTTTGTTTCTTAACTGTGTATGTCCAGTATTACATGTTCAATTATGTCTTAAAAACAGTTTTGTTTACATCTTATTTTATATGGGAGTGCATTTCAAATCATTAAAATTCTATCCAATATCTAACTTCTCTCTTCTAAAATATAGTAACTATAACCTGGGAGAATACTCCCTTTGTAGCACACAAATGATAAATTCCAGATACGGACATGTTGAGTAAAATGCAGCAGCAGCACAATTTATTTTCTCTCAAAAACACAAAGCTTTCAGGAAGAATTCCCTTCTTCAGTGTGTAGAACAATTAAAATCACACACTATTAAAGCACTTCAATAAAACACAGCCGTATCAGAATGATTCACTTGTAAACTTCAGTTAAAGAATTAAAGGCATAGTCAGCTCAATGGTTATAGCACATTCATTTGTTTCATTGGAATAGAAGCAGTAATATACTTTTTGGGACATAATACCCCATTATCTAACAGCAGAATATGTAATGTATGTGATTTACTAGAGTTGGTGTTGAAAAATAATGTATTTCTGTTTTATGATCAGATCTACCACCAAAACGTAGGTGTTGCCATGGGTATACCAGTGGCAAACACTTATGCAAACATTGTTGTATCACAATGGGATGATATGCATATTTATAAAGGTAAATACAAGGATAGGATACTGTTTTACAAGTGTTTTGTTGATGATATGTTTTTGCTTTGGAATGGTAATATCGAAGGCCTTAGGCTTTTTATTCAGTATGTGAATTGCACCACTACTTATTTAAAATTTAGCATGGAGTATTCTGATAGTTTCATCACATATTTAGATGTTAGGTTAGAGAGACGGGGACCAGATCAACACCTTGGTATATAAAAAGGAGGTACAAGCAAATAAATATCTACATAGAGCAAGTATCCATAACATTTAGAAGTGTAGTAAAGAGCCAACTTTTGAGAACTAGCTGTCTGAATGCACAAGATGAAATATTTCTTGATCAGTCTAATTACTGAATTCGAGAAACAGGGTTATAGCACTTCTGTGTTGCAACAAATACAGAGTGAAGTGCAAAATATGAGAGAAGATGCTGCTAAACCATACCTTTATGTTAAGAATTATGGTAATATGGACAGTCATAGCAGTGAAGGACCTGAGATTATAAGATATATTACTACTTCACACAAACCACACCAGCACCAAACCAGGAACGATGACCCAGGGAGCAAACTTCAAGGAACCATTCCACAGCTAGATACAAATGTAACTTTTAATGAGTTGTTAAGTGCTTTCGTTTAGACAAAACTTCATCAGAACAACTTATACTACTTGTAATAGGAAATCATAGGCAGTTAAAAATGTAGTAGAAAAAAACTGGAATATTTTAACATCAATGCCAGAGATAAAGAAAATTACTGGTGAAAAAACACATTTTGCATATAAAAATTGTTCTAATTTAAAATCACGTTTATGCTATAAGGATGTTCAATACAATCATGGACCACGTAAATATACTAAAATTGGCACATACCCATGTTATACTTGTGTATGCTATAAATATATTGAAAGTAATAGTATATTTATACATCCCAAAACAGAAAGGGAATATGCATCTTAATATCTATGCTACATGTAATACATGCAACATTTAGCAAACTGTGTAGCCTGCACAGCATTTTACATAGGAAAATGTAGCAGGAAACTGAAGGAAAGAATCACAGAACACAAGTCCGAAGCTAAGAGGAATGTGGCCCCAAATGCATTGGCTAAGCATATAGCAGAAAGGGATATAGAACACAAATTCTGGGTTCAGAGTAATAGAAATTATATGTAAAAATATAAGAGGTGGAGCTCTGAATAATGATCTAGAGCTTCGTGAATATGAATGGATTACACTGCTAGATGCAGACCAGGCTTGACTGTGGCTACTAGTATTAAACCTGTTCTCAAAAGGAAACAAATGACTGTGCTGTAACCATTGAGCTGACTGTGCCTTTAATTCTTTAATTGAAGTTTGCAAGTGAATCATTCTGATAGGACTGTGTTTTATTGAAGTGCTTTAAAGGTGCTGTGATTTTAATTGTTCTACACACTAAAGAAGGGATTTTTTTCCTGAGAGGTTTGTGTTTTTGTGAGAAATAAATTGTGCTGCTGCTGCTGCATTTTACTCAATTTGTCTGTATCTGGAATTTATCTTTTGTGTACTACTTTGTATTCCAATGGTTTACCTTAGTGCTGGTTTCTGTGACTGTTTTTCGAATACTCCCTTTGCCCAATTTCCACTAAGACTGCCTATAAGCCTAAATGCTGCAATAGCACAACATTTAAGATACCATACAGTCAAACTTAAATCATTACCATATTTCTGATATTGTAAACAGTATAAACTCAAAGTCTGTAACCCTCTGTAGTAGTTTTTCTCCCTTAAACTTGTTTACTGTATGGGTACAACTACACAAAATGATTTCTAATCTCTTAACAAAATGAGACATTAAACTGAGGCCTAGTCCGGGTTGGTGGTAGCTCAGAGGCTGTAAAAGATCTCATGGCACTTACTGAAAAGGGTAGGGAAGGTTTCCCATGCTTTGGCCAAATCTTCCCTAGTTAGTATGAACACCAGCTTGGGTCACCCATGAAAAAATTGCCATTGGCTTATTGGGACTAACCGAGTGACGAAAAGGGAAATAAAATAAAATATAAATATGATCTGAAAACCTAAATTGAACTTGTGTTGCTGTTCCTAAATTCTTGCAGTTTTTCACTTGCCTATATTGAACATGCTGTATTTTTGTGTTTACAACTGACTTTTCTTCCCATATTACTAAACTATGATTATTTAAGACTACGAGATTATACCTTCTTCATTAGTCTGTAACTTTTTTTTTTTACATCTTGTCAGCATGAATTCTGTTACACAGCTTCTGACTGGCAGCATATCTGACTGTAGTTGAGTGCAGAATTTTAGGAACCTTTCTTCACCAAATGTTCACCAAATGGTCAGAATGAGTGACGTACAGTAAAACCTGAGACTGGAGCTATAAATCATAGATAGAAACAGCATATCCAAATGCACTGATGTTTACAGTGTTTGAAGCCGGCACAGCATCACTTGTTATCAGTTTTTGCACTGAAATGTCATTGGATGATTTGAGTTCTAAAATTAGCATAATCTAATGACAGTTATGAACTATGTTTCTCTCGCGCTGCACACAACTGGCTAAAGTATGCTCTAAAACACGCAATGAGACACAGACTGCTCTGGCACCACACACACACGCACTGCAGAATTTTGTGCATTCCAAATATTTCACAAAAAGTGTAACCTGTAGGAATTCCAGCAACCTAAGCTAAAAACAGTAATTCAAATAATTGTCTGTTTAACACAGAGTACTCACTAGGTCTAGTTAATAAGTAAGTTTTCGTTGTGGTATCATTTGTAAGAAGGAACTCCAACTGCTTTAAGAGCTCACCTTAAACTCAGTGGAAAGCTGGGGTGAATAATTTAAAGCCCACCGCACAAGGAACGCCAAGTTTGCAGGGGTGACCTCTCCCTTTGATGAACTGACTCATCACTGGTTGCCTCAAGATTGACATTCATACTGTGGCTGCCATTTGCATTTCCTGATGTTCTGTGATCCATGATGATCACTGGATGGTCCAACTTGTACATTTCCAGCCCCAAGAACTTGGCAAGCAGGATGATATTGCTCAGGCACTGCACAACAGCATTCATAAAGCATATGTTGCCGTGATTCTTGTGCTCCTTTACTCTGAGGTCTTAGTCTCCACGCCTATGGCTGTAAACTGAACTGTTTTTTATTTTTTTAAATTAAAACCAAACAGCAAGCAAAAAGCCAGTCAAACCAGCACTGTGCAAATAAATGAATAAATAGAAGACGAACCAGCAAAGTGGAGAAATAAAAACTTTAATGAACAGATTGAACACTTAAATGACACTAAAAACAATACAATAAAAGAAAGGATAAGAGCTTTTGCACCTACTCAAGCTTTTTGAAATTGCCTGTTGACTTTGAGAGTCTAACAGGCAGACAGGCACTGCCTCATGTCATCACGTACGCCCCTGCACATTGATGACGTTGCAGGATAAGCTGGCAATGACGTGATGATGTCAGCTGTTCGTTAAAATTGGAAATAATATAAAAAAAAGAAATCGGGAATTGAGGGGGCCACTTGGAAATGTGTGGCACCCCATTATTAAGCTCTCAAAACCAGTAAATTCTGAGGAATTTGGTATGCTTGAGAGGTGTGATAGAAAACCAGAACTTTTACGTAATACTGCTTTATACAAACACTGTACCAGTGACCCATTCTATCCCAAATTCATCAAGGAGGTGGCAATAGCAAATAATTAATACACTCAGCAACTTTCCAGGGGGCACAAAGTGGGACATAAAGGTGACAATGGAGGTGTGCATGCACAAAAGATAATTAGTATATACAGTAGCAAAAAGTAGCGGAAGATTTATAGAAGGCAGTAACTGACCAGTTAGTCATATCAATAATGAATGCATTTAAGCCATGAGTTTAACATTCTTTACTTACTGAACAACATCTTACTATGTTTATTTGCCTTTGGAGTAGAAGTCCTGCATGAAACAGTATATAGAGTGTATTGTTCTATCTGAGCACAGATTCCTTTGGTTTGGTGCAGTACATACTGTGTACTCACAAGTACTTACTGTCTTCAGATCAAGCACGTCTATCCTTCCAGTTATATGTGGGAACAGGTTTTTGGCTGACGGATTTTTTTTTTTTGGCATTCACCTTAAAACTTTTTCAGGATAACAGTTATGTGAGTATTCCAGCAGGTGTGAGAGCTATTTCTTTGGATGAGCTGACAGACTGCAGAAGTTGCAGTCAGCAGTACACACATTTCTGTAATAAATGATCAAAGCAACAGTAAGCAAGCCGGGGCATTTCCAGTTTCTGTGGAGAACAACAGGTGTACTGTTTGAAATGGAAAATGGACTCAGATTGTTAGTGACATAGTTAAACCAGTGATGTACACTGAGAAGCGTTATACTGTGATACCTGGTGGAGTAATGGAGGTCCTGATGAGACGTAACACATGACACAACACTGATTTACCCAGAGGGACTAAATGATGGTACCCAGGTAACAGGAACAGGCAAGCAAAAACTGAGGGTAATGCTACTCAATACTAAAAGTCTAAATCTCAAAATGCACTCACTCGAGGCACTCCTTAAAATGGATGGAGATCATCGATATCAGTGCAGTGACTGAGACCTGGTTCAAGGCTCCGGAGAGCACCCCTACATTACCAAGCTATAACTCATAAAACACTTTTCAGCCATCTAACCTGGACTGGAACACCAAAGGCGGAGTTGTGTCCATATTCATTAAGGATATCCACACCTCCAGGCTAGTTGCTCAGCATAATGTATCCAAGGTTATCCAAGTACAACTAACTCTGGGCAAAACTGCAATCCAAATTGTAGCTTGCTATAGATCCCCCACCATGCCCCAGGATTCCCACTCCACTTTTCTTGATGTACTGGAAAATATTAGGGTTCAACCAAGCACCCTAATATTGGGCGATTTCAACTACCCCACCATTAACTGGGAAAACTTCTAATGTACCAACTCCTTTGCTCAGCTCTTTCTGGAATTCATTAATTCCAATGCCCTGGATCAACTTATCCACACCCCCACCAGGGGCAACATTATCCTAGACCTAGTCATTACCAACATCAGTGACCGGTGTTCCACACCTGAAGTCAACTCCTCGGTCAGATCTGACCATAAGCTAATCACCCTAGATATCCACATCCCGCCCCCACCCTCCATTAAGGAAACAACAGTAAAATATTTCTCCAAAGCCAACTTCGTGCTTCTTAAGACAGAAGTGGTGAACTTCATGACACCCATACAGATGGACAATACAGTTATGACTGCTGAATCCTACACAAAATACACTCTGTAAGCACTTACACGAGTGCATGAATCGTGCTATCCCAAACAGAACCAGGATGCTATCCTCCAAAAAATGAAAGCCAATCTGGTAGTCCTCTGCCATAAGCAAACTCTACAACAGAAGGAAGAAACTGTTGCAAAAGAGAGTAAAATCGCATGAGTGGAGGAGCTCCCTGGTCAGCCTCAGTAAGAAGATGAGATCCCTTATAAGATCCTCCAAAGCTAGCTACGAAAATAAGATCGCCACTGATTCTAAGGACAGTGACAAAGCATTCTATAGCTATGTCAAGAATCTCAATGGCAACACTCAGATCTGCTCTGAGTTACAGCACAATGGCAAAATATTTTAGAACCAACTGATATTGCCAATATCCTGGCAGATAGGTTCAGTGCTAACTTTACCCCCCTCTCACCCCCTAAAGGGCCTATATCTATACAGGAAGAATGCAGAGTCCATGTAATCACAAATACGCAGGTAAAAGCAGCACTCTTTAAAGCCAAAAAGGCAGCATCTATGGGACCGGACAACATCCCAGGCTGTGTTTTACACTAACTTCAGAATGAACTGGCTCCCCACCTAAGCACCATGTTCAAGCATAGCTTCACGTCAGGCTTTGTTCCCACTGAATGGCGCACAGCAACAGTTATCCCACTCTACAAAGAGGGGATATCGCCCTATTAGCTACCTATTAGGAATTCATAAACAAAGACATTGGTAACCTCCAAACTCTGGACCCCACCCAGTTCGGGTTTGTGAAAGGCAGATTATGCCTCCTGAACCTGGTCAACTTCTTTGAGGCAGTCACCAAAGCCGTAGACGAGGGTAAGGTGGTTCACACAGCCTATCTTGACCTCGCCAAGGCTTTCGACACCATCCCCCATTCTGGAATTATAGCTAAACTCACTAAACTAGGTATAAATCCCTATGTCACAAGATGGGTTGCCAACTGGCTCACTGACCGAACCCACACTGTAAAAGTTGCAGACTCCAAATCTGACTTCAAACCAGTGACAAGTGGAGTACCACAGGGTTCAGTCCTGGGACCTCTCCTGTTTTGTATCTACTTCTCTGAAGTACAGGCTAACACAGACTGTGTCTGGCTAATGAAGTTCGCAGATGACTGCAAACTAGGAGCTATAGTAGAGTCCCCAAATGATGTGGACATCCTACAGAAGGGCCTCACTGAGACAGATGCCTGGTGTCAGAGCCATGGCCTCAAGCTCAATGCCAAAAAGTGCATTGTTATCCCCCTTGGTAAAAACTCTGTACCCATGAAGTACCACATAGGCGGCAGTCTTCTTAATGCCGAATGAATAAGAGACCTTGGGACCCAGGTGGACATTAATCTCTCCTTTGATAATCACATTGCCACAGTAGTCAGGAAATCCTTCCACGTGGCACACCTCATCACAAAAGGGTTATCATTCAGGAAAAAAGAGGTTATTGTTCCCCTGTACTCGACACTTATTAGATCCATTGTAGAGCACAACGCCCCTTTTGGAATGTACCTCACAAGACATCTGCAACAGCTGGAAAGGCCACAGAAGTACCTCACAAAGAGGATTACTGGCCTCAAACAGATGCTCTACACTGACTGTCTCAAAAAACTCCAGCTTTACTCTGTAGCATATCGCCTACTCCGAGGCGATCTCTGCCTAACATAAAGCTATGTTAAACCCAGAGCTGTTGGACGTGCTACATCTAAAGAAATTCCAATCCCTCTGAGCTGCAGGCTCTAGGGACCTAAACCTTGTCACCACAATAAACAGGACATGCTGGAGGGATATATTCCTGTCCCAGAGACTTCCCATACTCTGGATCAAGCTACCCATCTATGTCAAGCAAAGTTCCTCATTAACACTCTTCAAGAAAAATCTTGATGAGTGGATGCTGAATAGGAAATACACCCCGGGGACCACTTCTGTGGCTCTGCTCGACAGGGGCACAGGAAATTAACTTTCTTGGGTTGGCATAAGCCAGGGAACTTTGTTGGCTAGGCTTACTTAGGCCCTTGGGCCGATAGCCTAGTACCTACCTATGAACCATGCAGTTTATTGTGGTGGTTTGTATTTCAGCTTTACCCTTCTAACATAATTTGCATTCTGTTGCTTGTTACAGTCTGAGCAAAAAGAAGCAGTCCACCTTCACGTGTCAGAATTGTAACTTTGCATTATTGTGGTACTGATGGTGTGTACTCTGAGGATAGGGGACATTGCTACCCCCTCCTTCTGTTGCAGTTCTGAACATATGTAAATTGTTCTGTTGTCCTTTCACCAGGAATGTTTTGGATTACAAGTACAGTGGATATAAAAAGTGTACACACCCCTGTTAAAATGCCAGTTTTTTGTGATGTAAAAAATGAGACCACAATAAATCATTTCAAAAATTTTCCTACCTTTAATGTGACCTATAACTTGTACAATTCAATTGAAAAACAAATAAATATGTTAGGGGAAAAATATAAAAAATAAAAAAGTACAATAAGCTGGTTGCATAAGTGTGCACAACCTTAAACTAATACTTTGTTGAAGCACCTTTTGATTTAATTACGACATTCAATCTTCTTGGGTAGGAATCTATCAGCATGGCATATCATGACTTGCAATACTTGTCCACTCTTCCTTGCAAAAGTGCTCCAAATCTGTCATATTGCAAGGACATCTCTCGTGCACAGCCCTCTTCAGGTCACCCCACAGATTTTCTATTGGATGTAGATCTGGGCTCTGGCTGGGCCATTCCAAAACTTTAATTTTCTTCTGGTGAAACCATTCTTTTGTTGATTTGGATGTATGCTTGGGGTCATTATCGTGTTGAAAGGTGAAATTCCTCTTCATCTTCAGCTTTCTAGCAGATGCCTGAAGGTTTTGGGCAAAAAGTGATTGGTATTTGGAACTGTTCATAATTCCCTCCACCTTGACTAAAGCCCCAGTTCCAGCTGAAGAAAAGCAACCCCCAAAGCATGATACTGCCACCACCATGTTTCATCATGGGGGTGGTGTTCTTTTCGTGATTTGAAGTGTAGTTTTTGCTCCAAACATACCCTTTGGAATTGTGGCCAAAAAGTTTAACCCTGGTCTCATTAGACCATAACACATTTTCCCATATGCTTTTAGGAGACCATGTATTGTTTTGCAAATTTTAGCCTGGCCTGGATGTTTTTCCTGTGTAAGAAAAGGCTTCCGTCTTGCAACCCTACCCCATAGCCCAGACATATGGAGAATACGGGAGGTTGTTGTCACATGTAGTACACAACCAGTACTTGCCATATATTCCTGCAGCTCCTTCAGTGTTGCTGTAGGTCTCTTGGCAGCCTCCCTGACCAGTTTTCGTCTTGTCTTTTCATTCATTTTGGAGGGACGTCCAGTTCTTTGCAATGTCACTGTTGTCCCTTATTTTCTCCACTTTTTGATGACTGTCTTCACTGTGTTCCGTGGTATATCCAATGCTGTGGACATTTTTTTGTACCCTTCTCCTGACTGATACCTTTCAACAATGAGATCCCTTTGATGCTTTGTAAGTTCTCTGTGAGCCATGGCTTTTGCTGTAGCAGGCAACTGAGTAAATGTCAGGAAAATCCTACTAGGACAGCTGAACTGTATTTGGGGTTAAGCAGATTCTCTTTAATTTATGGCAGGTGTGCCCAAGAAGTCTGAATGCTGTAATTACATCAAAAGGTGCTTCTACAAAGTATTAGTTTAAGGGTGTGCACACTTATGCAAACAGCTTATTGTACGTTTTTTATTTTTTATTCCCCCCCCCCCTAACAGATTTGTTTGTTTTGCAATTGAATTGTACAGATTATAGGTCATATTAAAGGTGGGAAAAGTTTTGAAATTATTTATTGTGGTTTCATTTATTTATATCACAAAAACCTGGCATTTTAACAGGGGTGTACACGTTTTATATCCACTGTATAGGAAACAAATGTACTTTCATGAAACCACCTTTGGATGGGACTGTATGTAAAATACAGTATCTGCATAATGCCAGTGTGACAGATATGCAAAGAGTAAAATATTCAGTACATCTGGAATACCATTGGTAGAGGTCCAAACTTAATTACAAGAATTAGTACAAAAGACAGGCCTTCCCTATGTTTTATCAAGACTTCAGCAGCTTAAACTTCCCTTAGGTGAAGCAAACTGGTCAAAGTTTGATCTCAAAGACAAAAGTGTAAAATGTCTGATGATGTCATTTTTCATTCTATCCCGAGCTGATGGGGTCAAATCCAATCCCTCGGATCCGACTCGGCTGTTGCTAGAGCTCATGGTACCCTAAAACTCTCAGGCTTGTCCCTTACCCATAATACACCAACCCCAAGTACCTCAGATCTTGTTTACCTCCTTACGCGAAAGACGTGGTTGACCTTCACTCTCAAGGGACTGTTGGATAAGTGCTTTATTTTTTTTTTTAAAGCTTAAACTTTCTTCATTACATATTTCTATCTTTGCTGAGTCCTCCCTTGCCTTTCCATACAATACTATTGTTAGGATTAGTTGTATCCCTTTTCTTTTTGTGTACTTGCATACTTAAATTTCCCGCTACACTTTGTGTAACTTCTTTTAATTATCATTGTTGGTAATCTTTCCTCTCATTCCTTTTCTGTCCCAAAAGAAAAAAAAAAAAAAAACTTTTAGTCTTGCTAAAGTAGGAAAGGGAGATTTGCACCTATTTTAGGTCATGTTGAAACATTGAATCCTCATAGCAATGATTTAGCTTCTAACCTTAGTTATGAATGAGCATACATAATGGATTATACGGGGGATTCACATAACATCAGGGAAGTTATTATTAGAGAATGGGAACGTTTTCTTCAGAATACTGAACTAAAACAAATTCAAAGCCCACCTTTGAAGTTTATTTACAGGAGGGACACGAATTTTAAGAGACTATTTGAATTTGGTAATGGCCCTAGACTAGATTATTCATCCAGAAAAAAAGGGGACTTACAAATGTGGTTCATGTTCTCAATGTCCACACGTTGAAAATTGTTCCAGTATTTTTATACCTAGTAGAAATAGATATATTAAGAGCCGCACATTTTCTAATTGCAACACCCATGGTGTGGTTTATTTAGCTTTGTGTTCCCCCTGTGGGTCCTTCTATGTTGGAAAAACTGAGAGGAAGCTAAAAACCAGGATGTACGAACATTATTATGAAATAAAAAAGGAGAATATGAACAATGCACTTTTTAGACATATCCTTACATGTCCATCAGCTTCCTTTAATTTTTTTGTTATTGAAGTGGTACCCAAGGAAATCAGGGGAGGTATGTGGGAGACCAAACTAGAATACAGAGAGTTATATTGGCAGATCATACTAGAAGCTACTAGGATTCCTGGCCTTAATGATATAATTTCTATAATGCCAGTTTTAAAGTTGAGGAGTGCAAAATTATAATCTGCCACTAGAGGTCAGTATTTGTTTACAGATTTAGAAAAATCAATTTTATATATTTAAATATTTCTGTGTATATATATATATATATATATATATATATATATATATATATATATATATTTTAAATGATTTATTAAAATTATTGTTATTGTTTTTTCATGGTTATACATACACTGATTACATCACTTATCTATTTTTATTCATTAATATGGTTTTTGGAACCTGTGTTTTATTTATACTGAGTGAAAGACTAGTGTTTGTGTTTTTAAATATTTTTCAATTGAATCATTTATTTAAATATTTAATTGTTTCAATGAAATCATTGGTCCATGTTTGGTCTGATAGATTTATTTAAGTGGAGGATTTTGGTGTATTTCTGTTTGCCTTTCATGAAGATTTTCGAAAACGTATTATGTATACAAGCGTTTGGGTTTTTGCACAATAAACTGCCTTGTTATTTCAACCTTCTCTTGGTACTAGGTCTGTACCCTTATTTGGTTCTCCTGAGCGAACTTTTGGTTGTTCCTGGTTATTAGTGTTCGCTTTCATCTCTTTATTTGTTTTTTGTTTTTTTTGGGATGGCGGAGTTCTCAGGGGCTGAGACCGAGACCGAGATTGACTTTTGAGGCGGGGAGAAGGGTGAGCTCCGGAAGGTGATTGGCCAGTTATCGCAACTGGTTGAATTGCTCACCCCAGCATGTCAGCCAATTGTAGCTAGGGCTTCCTGTCGGAGCGTTTGTTCAGGAGTCAAACGCTGTGCAATTCATTCCAGTACAGAAGTAAATGGTAACAATACTAAATCGAAACAGGGTTCCTCTGCATCTGTTAACCCTGGTACACAGGATTATGACGATTTTCCACGTTTACTACGGTCCAACACTACCGTTAACAATGCTAATGATGGCCATGACAATCTGCGCTGTTTGGATAATAGAACTGGGGACTTTCCTTCAGTACAAGGTGACTTTACTGATAATTATTTGGCTGATTATGATGGTTTTATTGGACAGAACTACCTTTTGCATATTAACTACCCAGGGGTCGGTAACCAGGAAAGAGATACCCGAACCTACAGGGAAAGTTTGGATGCTTTGTATTTTTATATGGACAAATTCAAAAGACTTGGCTGTGATAATACTTTTCTTAAGGAATGTATAAGTAAAAACATAGTTCCTAAGGGTTTGAGGGTTTGTAAATTTCCCAATCTGGTTGAAAATGGTTCTGCATTTCATTCTGAACTTTAAAAAAATTTTGATGTGTGGTTTAGATATTGTTAGGGCTCTTATTGTAGAAAATGAAAGAATTAGACATTTATTGTTGGAGAAAATGGAATCTATCAACTCCGCTGTTATGCAAGATCTTTTGTTTAGTGTTGAGTCTGAGAAAGCCCTATATTTTAATATATTTAAACAGATTGATTCAGACTGTAAAAACAATATGAGGAGAAAGCAAGGAAAACTGGAAAGGGATATAAAGGAATATCAGGATGGTATTGCTTACCCCAAACCAAGGCCTTTCAATTTATACACCCCAGAATGTTATACAGGAACAAATCACAAGCCTACATTTAATAGAAACTCGGTGGGTGAGGAAAACAACAAAGTTTTTACAGAATCTTATCGTCCAGACCCTTTGGATTTTCCACCTCTCCCCCGGAGATCCAACAGAATTCGGAACAAAAAACCTGTTTATTACAATCAACATCATTATTACAGGGGGAATCCCAGATACTAGTCAATACAGATTCCAGTGTTGAAATCAAACACTATGGTAATATTTTTGAATATAGTAATTATAAATTTTTTAATTATAGTGCTGAATTAATCAACCTGGATCATTTTAAATTGTTTTCCAAAGGTTTTAAATATATACCTATCAGAAAAGGTAATATTCCTCAGGCTGTAATTGATATGAAGTTGTTTTTACGGAAAAGGAACTTGGCCTTGGTGTTGGCAGATTCACAATCTGTATATGGACAGTCCATTTTTAAGAGAAAAAGTACTTTTAACCCACCTCCACACCCACAACTTAAAAACTTAGAAATTGTCATGGAAATGGAGATTAGGAATACTATTAATACACATAAGATATATTCCAACCTTTCAAAGGATGAAAAATTGTTGTTGAACCAACTCACTAATAACAAGTCTTTAAGAATTAGGCAACCAGATAAAGGAGGGGGTACAGTTTTAATGGATTATATTTTATACGAATCTAAAATGAAAGAAATGTTACTAGATGATTCAAAATATTCTAAGGCTTCTCTTAACGAGGCAAACATAGCTCACTCTAAAATTGCTTTGCTTTTAAATGATTTGGTATTGGAAGAATCTATAGATTTGGATACTTTCAATTTTTTGTACAACAGGTACCCCAGGACACCCTCAGTTTTTGGTATCCCGAAGGTCCATAAGGATCCTTCGGACCCACCTTTAAGACTTATAGTTTCTTCAGAGGGGTCCATGACTGCTCCCCTAGCCAAGTATTTAGATGTAAAATTAAAATCCCTCTCAAACCAAGGAAATACTATCTTGAAGGATTCATGGGATTTTTTAAGTCGTAAAACCTGAACTTTTCAATTCCAACCTGTTGTTTGTTACCCTGGACATAGTGGACCTTTTTGGTTCTATTCCTCACGAAACAGGTCTTTTATGGCTGGAGGAAAGCATGAGAGAGAGTGGTAATTATGGTTCTAATGACTTTAACACCTGTCTATTGCTCATGGAGATAGTACTTAAAAATTATTTTATGTATTTTGAGGGGGAATTTTTTAAACAGGAAAGAGGGGTAGCTATGGGGGCAAAATGTGCCCCTACTTATGCAAACATTTTTTGTCCTGGTGGGAGAAACTATTTGTTACTAACAGTGAGTTTTCCCATTGTTGGTGTTTATATAAACGTTTTCTTGATGACATTGTTATTTTTTGGCAGGATTCTTATGAAAGATTTCTAGAATTTCTCACATACCTCAAAGGAACCACTGAATTTTTAGATTTTACCCATTCTTTTAATAATAGTGAACTAGTTTATTTGGACATTTCCCTGACCAAATTGGACCACTCTTTTTCTTCTAAAGTTTTCAGGAAAAAAACTTTTTCCAATTCCTACCTCCATTACAATAGTGATCACCCATTTTTTCAGAAAAAGAACCTGGTCAAAGGACAGTTAGTTAGAATTAGTCAGATGACCTCTGAGGAAGGTGATTTTGTTAAGGAAGTAGAGATAGTCTCCCAGATGTTTAGAGACAGGGGCTACCTTGATAATCTTATTCAAGATATTATAGAAGAAGTGGTCCTAGGTAGGAAAGGGAGATTTGCACCTATTTTAGGTCATAATGAAACATTGAATCCTCATAGCAATGATTTAGCTTCTAACCTTAGTTATGAAGGAGCATACATAATGGATTATATGGGGGATTCACGTAACATCAGGGAAGTAATTATTAGAGAATGGGAACGTTTTCTTCAGATTACTGAACTAAAACAAATTCAAAGCCCACCTTTGAAGTTTATTTACAGGAGGGACACAAATTTTAAGAGACTATTTGAATTTGGTAGTGGCCCTAGACTAGATTATTCATCCAGAAAAAAGGGGACTTACAAATGTGGTTCATGTTCTTAATGTCCACACGTTGAAAATTGTTCCAGTATTTTTATACCTAGTAGAAATAGGTATATTAAGAGCCACACATTTTCTAATTGCAACACTCATGGTGTGGTTTATTTAGCTTTGTGTTCCCCCTGTGGGTCCTTCTATGTTGGAAAAACTGAGGGGAAGCTAAAAACCAGGATGTACGAACATTATTATGAAATAAAAAAGGAGAATATGAACAATGCACTTTTTAGACATATCCTTACATGTCCATCAGCTTCCTTTAATTCTTTTGTTATTGAAGTGGTACCCAAGGAAATCAGGGGAGGTATGTGGGAGTCCAAACTAGAATACAGAGAGTTATATTGGCAGATCATACTAGAAGCTACTAGGATTCCTGGCCTTAATGATACAATTTCTAGAATGCCAGTTTTAAAATTGAAGAGTGCAAAATTATAATCTGCCACTAGAGGTCAGTATTTGTTTACAGATTTAGAAAAATCAATTTTATATATTTAAATATTTCTGTATATATATATATACCATTTTTAAATGATTTATTAAAATTATTATTGTTTTTTCATGGTTATACATACACCGATTACATCACTTATCTATTTTTATTCATTAATATGGTTGTTGGAACCTGTGTTTTATTTATACTGAGTGAAAGACTAGTGTTTGTGTTTTTAAATATTTTTCAATTGAATCATTTATTTAAATATTTAATTGTTTCAATGAAATCATTGGTCCATGTTTGGTCTGATAGATTTATTTAAGTGGAGGATTTTGGTGTATTTCTGTTTGCCTTTGATGAAGATTTTCGAAAACGTATTATGTATACAAGCGTTTTGCCTTTGATGAAGATTTTCGAAAACGCATTATGTATACAAGCATTTGGGTTTTTGCACAATAAACTGCCTTGTTATTTCAACCTTCTCTTGGTACTAGGTCTGTACCCTTATTTGGTTCTCCTGAGCGAACATTTGGTTGTTCCTGGTTATTAGTATTCGCTTTCATCTCTTTATTTGTTTTTTTTTTTTTTTTTTTTTTTTTTTTTACTGTTTGTTGGCTGTTTTATTTTTTGTTTGTTGGAATATGGCAGACAAACCACATGGAGTTCAAATAATGCGAAAAGTGTTGATATAAAATTCTGATGGCAGAAGCCCACACTTTATGTGTGTATTGCCTGGGATCATTGCACCTTCAGAGGACTGCTCTATCTATCACTGATTTAATCGCAGAGCACTTGTTGAATGCAAAAATAAACTTCATCTAAAAGGCTGCTCCCTTCAGCTTTCAGTGAGTCTGTATCTGTAGATCAGTCTCCTAAATCCAAAGGGCCTGAAATTTCTGCTCCAAAATCTACTGTATCGGAGTCTTTAAAGAGAAAACCACAATGGATGTGACCTCAACCTTGAATAAGAAAGAAAAAAACAAAAGGTGTCAGAGCCGATTTCCATGGATCTGAAGGAAAAAGACTCAGATCCATCTACTTCTTCGGTCATTCACTTGCCTAGAACAAGGTACTCTCCTTCTGTAGACCATGTTCCTTCAAGAGTACCCTCACCTGTCTTGGAGGGAACCAGATCCCCATCCTTGGTTTCAACTCGTTCTTCCAGGAGTTTAACAGAAGATGATGTGGAACGAGTTGTGCAGAGCTAGATGGGTGTCTTACCAGCTCCCATCCCTTTCAGATCAGGAGTTCCATCCTTCTTCCACACCCCCCACTACAAGTTCCTCCTCTGATTCCGCTCACTGTCTCAGAGTCTTTGGATCTGAGCTGTCCATCTCCATCTGGCTCGGATCCGAAGATAGTATTATCTTCGGATCCGAGGCTTGCTCTAAGTACTTCAGTTAAGTGGGATCTGGAGAGCTGTTGAAGCTGAAGCTTCCCTGTTGGATCTGAGGTGTTGCAGTCAACTCCAAAGTTGTCAGTGCCATGTTTGCACCTCAGAACTTCGGCACAGATTAGCTCGACTCCGGCTTCTGCACTGGTGGGGGGGGGGGATTGCCTTCAGATCGGGAAGGGACAGTGGTTCAAAAGCTTGTCTTTTTGGATTCAAGGTCTTCTCTCTCTCTCTCTGGGGTTGTCTGGTTTTGAGGCTGTGGAGAGAATTTTATCTGCTTCGGCAGAACAGACTGATCCAACCCCTTGGATCCCCAGTATACAGCCTTGATGTCTCTGCGTACGGTGCGTTGCTGCTCTCTTCCACAGGGACAGCTAGTACAAGAACCCCAATTTTCCCCACAGCGTGTCTTGATTTCTTCAGACACCTCCCCAGAGCATCCCACTGAGGAGGTCCCCAAGAAGAAAATGTGCAAGACATTTTCATTATTGTAAATTATAGGAAAGGCGAAAGAAATGTAAGCACTACCATACAAAATGCACCTGACAAAAATGTATTCTATGTATCTAAATATACATTGTTTTCTGCTAAGCAGGAGAGGTTATTGAAGGATTGTTGGCAAATAATTCAGAGGGAGTTTTTTTCCCCTTAAAGAAATAAAATTGAGATTTTCTTATCAAAGGGGACGGGACCATGAAAGATTTTCTGGTTCATAGTACATATAAAAGACCTTTAGAAAAGAGGACAAAAGAACTAATGTTTAAAGGTACCAAACCCTGTAGTAATTGTACAATTTGTGAACACATAGCACCAACTTTTGATAGCATTAATGATTTAAAATTTGAAACAAAAGGCAGCTTTAATTGTAGAACTGTGGGTGTTATTTATGCAATAACATGCTCATGTAAAATGTTCTATATAGGAGAAAACAAAAGAAGTTTAGGTGATAGAGTGAAAGAACACAAAAGAGATGTTAAAAATAATAAAAGCATTAGTCCCAAAGCAGAACATTTTAATGAAATGCATCAGGGAGATCTGAGTGGTTTGCGAGTCACAGTATTGGAACAAATTAAATTAAATTTTGCAAATGAGGATACAATCAAATATTTATTAAGAAAGAAAGAGTCTGTTTTAATATTAAAATATAATACATTACAGCTGTGTGGAATGAATAGAGAATGCAACTGGAAAAGTTTTATTTAAAATACGTACAGTTTGTCTTTAATTTTTATTTTAATGGACAATGTTTCTTTAAGGTAATAATTGATTATTAATAATATAATAGTAATCAAGTGATGTGGATAGTTAACTATAAAAATAGTGTAGTTTTCAAATTAATTTACTCTTTAAAGGCTTATTTTGGCAGAGGCGCTAGGAGAATATATTCGCTGTTTTTATATTACTGAAGTGAATACGTTTGTATTAAACGACTGAACTTTTAAATCAGTGGACACAGTGGTTACTGGTCTTTTTTTGTGGTGAATACCTTTCTTCGTTTCTGTGTGCAAATTAGTTTGACGCACCAAGTTTCGGATGGTCACGGTTCAGTCCTTTCTCCTTGTTCTGAGCAAGGATGACTGGATGTGCTTAATAAATCTTCAGGGCGCATACTATTACATAAAGATGAACAGATGATCCAGAAGGTACTCATGCTTTCAGCTGGGAGCCAGTCATTACCAATTCAGAGTTTTGCCCTTTAGTCTCACCACAGCTCCCCAGGGTGTTCACCAAATATATGGCAGTAGTGGCAACCCACTTGTGACTGCAAGGATTCCGGGTGTTTCCATAATGAGACGATTGGGTCATTACCACCACGACCAGGAATCAAGTGTTAGAGGCAAGAGATCAGGTTCTCTAGATGTGCTGTCATCTGGGGATAATCATAAACTACGAAAATTCTCAGTTGGCACCAGCTCAAAATTTGGAATTCATAGGAGCACTGTTCAACACAAAGTCAATGATAGCTTCACTGCTTCCCGTAAGAGTTTAGACTGTAAGAGCACAGGTCAGGAAAATAATCTGGAGTACCAAGATTTCAGCCCACTTAGTCCTTCAGGCTCTAGGATGAATGGTAGCGGCAATAACACTAATACCTTTAGCCAGATTTTACATGAGGATTCTACAATGGATGCTAGCCACACAGTGGTCAGTACTTTATCAACCTGGGTCAACCCTGATAGGTATCATCCAGATATGCAGGAGAGATCTCAGGTGGTGGATTCATTCAGATCAGGTTCTACAAGGCTGCCTGTTCATTACCCTCAGCCCAAGGCCATAGTGGCCATGGACACTTCCCTTTTGGGGTGTGGGAGCATAATCTGGGGAAAACAGTCTAAGGCACATGGTCCCCTGAAGAAGCCAACTTGCATATCAATGTCCTAGAAATGAGAGCAGTGCTTTTAACATTGCAGGCCCTCCAAGTTGCTCTTCCCTCAGGGACAATTGCAATTCAAACGGACAACATGTCAGTAGTTTGGTACATCAACAAGCAAGGAGGGACCAGATCTTTACCCCTTGTGTTGAGAAATGCTGACAGTGTGGCAATGAATTATCTCATCCAGCCCCTTTCTCATAGCAATGCACATTCTGGGGAAGTCCGGTGTGATAGCAGACAATCTGAGCAGGTACATTCTTCTACCTCATGAGTGGTCTCTCAGCAACAACATGACAGAAATGATTTTCAGTCAGTGGGGCCAGCCTTGCTGCAATCTTTTTGCATCTCTCTAAACAGCAAATGCAGGAGCTGCTTTGCCCTAATACCACTACAGGAGAAATCCCCGAGGGATGCTGTACTTCACGATTGGCCCTTGGTCTACTTTATGCCTATCCACCAATCCCACTAATTCCAAAATTCCTACAGAAAGCAGCTATGTTGAAGAGCAAAGTCATCCTCTTTGCACCTTATTGGCCTCAACAGATTAGGTTCCCTTCTTTGGCCTCACTTACTTCACCAACCTTGGATTCTGTTTCACCCGGCAGGCATGATCCATCCAGACATACCGAACCTCAGGCTGACCACCTGGCTTCTCCAGTTCCATTAATAGCCAGACAACCTATGCTCTCTTCCCCCCATCTGACATGCACTTTTATCTTCCCGTAAACCTTCAACACATAAACTGTATTCCAGTAAATGGAAAAGATTTGTGTACTAGGGACATCAAAATCATGTTGAACCTTTTTCAGCTCCAGTACATAACATCCTGGAATTTTTGTTCCATTTTTTTTTAAAGAGGGATCTAGTTCCTCAACCGTTAAAGTTCACTTAGCAGCGATATCAAATTTTCACATTGGATTTGAGGGTTTCTTTGTTACCTCTTATAAGTTGTGCAAAGCTTTTTTGTGAGGCACTCTTCTTTTAAGGCCTACTGTTAAAGATCTTACTCTCTCATGGGACCTTAATCTGGTACAGCAGGCACTTATCCATCCCCTTTTTGAACCAGCAGCTAAGTATGACCTTAAATATCTTTCCTGGAAGACGAGATTTCGAATAGCTATTACTTCGTCTACACAAATTTCAAAAATTCAAGCTTTGCTTCAAAACTTCCATACTTGTTCTTTCACAAGACTGAGTTAATTTACAAATCAATGCATCCTTTCTTCCCAAGATGGTGTCAGAATCTAATATCAATAAGTCCATTATCGCCTCACAGCAAGAGGTTCTCCTGTTCAATTCATGGCTGGAGCACCTTCTGTGTAGAGTCTGCATGTCCTCCCCGCGGTCGAGTGACGTTCGAAAGACATGTGTGAATGGGCGTGCCTTCGTTGAAGGTTGGGCGCTGGGCTGGCACCTCGGCACCATAAAAAAAAATCAACTGCCAATCATTAGCGGACCAGAGTTCCCCTGTGGCGACCCCTAATCGGGAAAAGCCGAAAGAAAAACAACTTTCCTAAATTTACTAAAAGGGCAAATACATGTTACATTTATTGGATGTTACAGACAATTCATTTTGACCTACACAGAACAAAAGACACCTTAAAAACTGACCAATTGTTTCTTTTCAAGAATTGAAATTGGGAAAACCAGCTGCCAGAATAGCTTTATCAAGATGGTTGTGTATAACAAATTGGGTATTACCTTACCTCAGCCATTACAGGCTTATTTAACTAGATCCATGGCAGCTTCCTCAGTTTTTCATTCTAGAGCTTCCATGGATGATATATGTGCAGCAGCAACTTGGGTACTCCCCATACCTTTATTACTCATTACAAATTGGATCTGATCTCCAGAGGTAGACCATCAGATAAAAAAGTTAGGTACTCACCATAACATTCCATCTGTGTTGTCCATTTTCATTCTTCCTCATCTCCCCATCCAACAGACCCAGTCCTTTCTAAACGTCTGGAAGAATGAGGTGTTTTAGGATGCTACTATTCCTTATATTAAGCTGCAGATATAGACTTCCTATATTTCTTCATATGAGTATTTTGTGTGTGTTTATATATATGTACTTTCTGGTATAATCAGCAAAACAAGATCTGAGGTACTTGGGGTTGGTGCATTATGTTTAAAGGAGAAGCTTGAGAGTTTTAGGTTGCCACGAACTCTAGTAATGTCCGAGTCAGATCTGATGTTGAAGAAGAATGAAAATGGATAACACAGGTGGGACGTTATGGTCAGTACATAACTTCTTTTTATTTAGTTTGGCAGACTGAATATGTATGGGCAACACCATCCATAATAACATGCATATCTCAGAATCACAAAGAAAAATGAGAATTGAGTCACGGCAGGTACATTAGTAGAAACTGGAGTGTAAGTAATTTCATATTAAATTTGCAATATGGAGTTGCAAAAGGAACTGTAGAACAAAGATGGATGGATGTTGCATGAGACGTACAACAATTGTGCCTGAATGTCAAAGAAGTCAGAAGAATGGCAGTGAATCTGTGAATAAGGAGAAGTGCAGATATTCATGAGACATCCTGATCCCATGTAAAAACTAGTGAAATGTAGGGTTTGATAAAAATGATGTTTTTCGGTAGGTATGTATGCATATATTATATGTATAGTTCAGTCAAAAACAAAAAGACTAGCGTTCCCGCAAGTAAAGATGGAACGTTTAATTGGTCAATAAATCCAATTTTGTCCACATAAACAATATTGTTTTAAGTGAAATATTCAAAAAGTATGAAAACCACACACCAACCACAAACTGATATAAAAAAGCCAGATAGAAGCCAGTAAGTCCACAACCGATTTATTGATTGAGCGCTTTCGTCTCACAGTAGAAACTTCATCCGAATACCATTGTAACAAAGACTTCACCTTTTATACATTGTCTTAATCATGTAAAATGACATCACTTCCTATATACAAAAAGTGAATTCATACATAAATACAAATGACTACTTAAAATGACTACATGACATCATCCTGTATAAAACACTTACATATATAATTCTGCTTTAAGTTTTAAAATAGAACTAATAGAAATTGCACTGTTAAGTCCTGGTGCCTCAGAGGCGTTAGTTCTCATTTGCCATCTGAGCTCCTTCAGTTCTAGATATTCATTCAGGGGTCCCCCCTCTCCCCCAAAGTGACTTGCTCAATGACAGTGAACCCGAAACTGTATTCTGGATGCAATCCAATATGTGCAGCTAGGGCATTTTTTGTTTCATTCCTACCAATGTCATAATAATGTTGGTAGATTCTAGTTCTCAGTGCATTGATGGTTTTTCCTGTGTAAAACCATGGGCACATGGAGCACTTAGCTAGATATATAACTCCTTACTGCTGCAAGTGAACTTGTTTCGTATTATATATACACCGTAATTGGGTATATATACCTCCTTGCCTTCCAGGATATATTTGCATTGCATGCAAAATCCACATTTTACCATGACCCCCATCCTTGCATTCGTCTTTCTATAGGTTTCCATAATATTTTTTATGCTGGTGTCTTTTTTATAGACAATTTTGGGGAATGTTCCTACCAAGTCAAGGTGTTCTGGGTTCACACTGAATATGTGCCAATTGCGTGTTAAAATCCTTTTAATATTGTAGAACTGGTTGTTAAATCTAAATGTACATGATTTGTTGAAGTGATGTTCTTAGTGTTTCACTGTTGCAGTCATTACACTTGGGTTATCCTGCTGGCAGGCTACCCTCAGTTGGCCTGAATTCCAAAGTCTAGGTCCGGCGTCGGTTGCTGTCACCTCTTCCCTGACGTCAGAGCGTCAGGGGTATAAAAGATGCAGGCAATGCCATTTTCTTAGTCTTTCTTGCCACGCAGTGCCCGAAGCATAAGCAGTTCACAAGTGGCAGTCGGCCGACTCCTGAGATTTTCGTGTTCGAATTTCAGATCCGAAGTCTTCTTCAAAAGCTAAGCACCCCGTTGGGGAAACTTTTTTCTTGCTCCAGACTGATGTCAGAAAAAGTTAATAATTGTATTTCTTGTGGGAAGCAAATACCTCATAAGGACTTTCATTCTTACTGTATTCCTTGCTTAGGCCCTGACCACGAAGTTGCTAGTTGTCGGTTTTGTGCTAGATTTAACCAACACACTATTAAGCATTGGTACGATTTTGCATTACACTATTTTGGCAGAAGATTTAATTCTACAATGTCGTCGGATAGCCATCCGACTATCGGAATTCACAAGAAACACAAAGAAAAGGAAAAGGACAAGCATCCGAGGTCCAAAACCGACGACGAGGCTTCTTCTAAGCCAGTCACCAGTTCTCAATAAGGCGCCTTCGCAGTCCCTGATGCCCGCTACTTTAGACCTGCAGGCCACTACCAACTCCCACGTGGAGTCAACTAGGCCACTGGAAGCTCAAGGTATTGGACCTTCGGAGACTATTCCCTCAGATGGGTCCAGAGCCGCTGAGCAGGCATCGGCTTCTGAGGGTGTTTTCAGACCTACTCAATTATACATTAAAACAACTTCAGCTTCAAAGGCAAAGACTAAAGCACCTTTAAAGACAAAGAAACAAGTACAACAGCCTCATGGACAGGCCTCCATGCCCAAAAAACAGATGCTCAAAATGGCCGAAGACCTAATTACTTTGATTAGGGGTTCCCATCCCCCACCTGATAAAAGGCCTAGGCAAGAGACATAATATGAATCTTCAGATCAGGTTTCCATTTCATCTGATTCCTCTTCTGATCAGGAATACTCTCTTCCTCCCTATGAGGATTCTGATGCTGAAGAACCTATCCCTTCAGCCACTCCTCCTGAGGATTACTCTTTTGGGGAAACCTTGCATACCATGAGGGAGCATTTTCACTGGGAGAGCCAAGATTTTTCAGAATCTAAGAAAAGGCTCAGACTTCCTTTTACTACCACAACACATGCCCCTAGCTATTCCACCTGTGTTAGACATTGTAGATGATGTATTTTCAAAGTCCAGTCTGACCCCTGACTCCTTACCTCCAGCTCCTGTTAAGCCGGACAGGTACTACAGGGTTCCTGACTCTCATAAATTCCTTTTCAAAAACCCTGCTGCTGACCCAGAAACAATCTCTCAGGGTCCCAAAGGGGTCAAGGCTTCCGCTGCTAATAACCCTACCCCCTCAGACAGGGATTCTAGGGCATTGGACAGATGGGGAAAAAATATTTACACTTCTGCTTCCTTGGCTATAAGAGCTTTGAATTGTCAGTTTCATATGCTCAAATATCAGCAATATATTATGTCACTGCTTAAACAGAAAATGTTGATAAATTCTGAATGTGCAGAAAACAAAGAAATGCAGGATTTATTGCATGTAGCTGAACAAGTTGGAAAACATACTTTGCAATGTGGCTTTGATTCTTTGAAGGCCTCCTGCATTGCCGCTGTTACGGGTTCTGTCATCAGGAGGCATGCTTGGTTAAAGGAACAGAATCTGCCTGATCATGTCAAAGCAAAATTATTAGATGCTCCATTACAGCATGATACCTTGTTTGGTGTTAAAGCAGAAGAGGTGTTAAAGAAAATGGAGGACAAAGCTAAATCTATGCAAACAGTTAAGGATTTCTTACAGGTACAGCCACTGGCCTACAAAGAATTGGTCCTTTCCAGTGTCAGACAGACCACAAAGGGGCAGATACAGACGCCCAAGAGGCAGAACCCAGCCCCAAGGTTCGTACAGGTCTTAACAATGGGGTGCTTCTCCCTCCAAAAGTGGAGAAGACAAGTCACAGCCACACAGGAAACAGTCCCAATGACTTCCCCCTGCCTGCACCAAGCACTTATCTTCTGGCAGCACCTTTAGGGGGAAAACTAGCACTTTTTTCTCAAAATTAGCACATAATAACCAAGGACAAATGGCTCCTAGACATAGTGTCATAAGGCTACAAGTTTCACTTCCATACCCTGCCAAGGAGAAACGGTTGGCCAGACCTGCCAAAACATCAATGGGCAGAGGCACAAACGCAAGTCTCATCCCTCATGGACATGAGGGCCATTCAACAAGTACCAGAGCAAGAGCAGGGACAAGGATTTTAGTCAAGACTTTTCTTGGTCCCAAGAAAGGACAAGACCTGGAGACCAATACTGGACCTATGTATTCTAAACACATTTCTGGATATACCAAAATTCAAAATGTTGACTCTACAGCAACTTCTGCCCATGCTGGGCAAGAAGGCTTGGCTTGTGACTTTAGACCTAAAAGAGGCATACCTGCATGTCCCAATCAGACCAACATGCAGAAGATACCTCAGATTCAAAGCTGGCTCAATGCACTACCAATTCTCTGCACTGCTCTTTGGCTTATCTACTGCGCCCGGGGTCTACACAAAGTGCCTGGCACCAGTAATTGCATTCTGCAGACAAAGAGGAATGCAAATATATCCTTACTTGGACGACTGCCTCATTCAGGCAGAGAACAAGGACATTCTACTACAGCATCTGGTATTTGTAAAGAGATTTCTAACAGGCCTAGGGTACACAGTCAACGAAAAGAAATCAAAACTAGTACCCTCTCAAGAGATAATATTCCTGGGTTCAAGCTTAAATACAACTGCCCAGATGGCTTATCTCACACCAGACAAACTAAGACAACTGACTACCTATTTCAGCCTGTTGGCAACAAAGGCCCAGTTATCTGCAAGAACAATTCTGCAGGCTTTGGGCTTCATGGCATGCATTCTACTAATTCCATATGCGAGACTGCATATGAGGAAACTTCAGTGGTACCTAAGAAGTGTTTGGACTCCACATTGCTACAGTCTGGAAACAATAATTACCCTCATTCCCTGACTGCAACAGGAGTTGCGATGGTGGGCGAAGGCTTTTCACCAGAACAAGGGGCAGCCATTCACTTTACCCCCAGCCAGGCAAACATTAACAATGAATGCATCAGATTATGCCTGGGGGGCCCACATGGCAGGAAGGTGTATTCAAGGCATGTGGTCCGCAAACCACATGCATCTACATATCAATCAAAAAGAGATGCTAGCTGTTCAGAATGCCCTGACAGCCTTCAAGGACCTACTTCATCCGGGACAACTACTGATAAAGACAGACAACATCACGGTCATGTGGTATATAAACAAGCAAGGAGGCACTCATTCCTACCCCCTTTGCAGGCTAGCCATGACTTTGTGGGACACAGCATTGACTTACCAAGTACATCTGCAGGCACAATTCCTGCCAGGAAAGATAAATAAATGGCAGACGAACTAAGCAGAAACCTCATGGATCCCCACGAGTGGAAACTGGATCCACAAGTCTTCAGCATGATAACAAGGAAATGGAGATGCCCGGACATGGATCTATTTGCCTCTCCTCACAACTACCAACTAAAAAGATTCTGCACAAGGACTTATCACAGACAAGTATGGAAAGTGGACGCCCTATCTTTCAGCTGGAAAAACTTAGCAGTATATGCCTTTCCTCCTCTACCTCTCCTCCCCAAAGTACTCCTAAAGGTCAGACAAGATAAGCCAAAAATGATACTGATTGCCCCAGACTGGCCCCGCCAGTACTGGTATCCAATTCTAAGGAACTTGTCTCAATGCCGCCTTGGACCTTGCCTCCTATACCTCATGTACTATCCCAACAAGACAATGAGATCCTGCACAGCCAGCTAAAGACCTTAAATCTGGCAGCATGGTGGATAATGTAGTCATACAAAACACGCCCCTCACTAAAGCTGTGATGGATGTCATTTTGGAGGCCAGAAAGCCTGGTACCAGAAAATCTTCCACTGGAAAATGGAAGAGATTCTGTGCTTGGAACCAGGCACAAGGAATTGACACAGCTGTACCAAATATTCCTCAGATTTTGCAATACTTAACTGAGATGCTGGACAAAGGCCTATCCTTTTCATCAATTAAAATTCATGCCTCTGCCATTTCGGCTCATTACAATACAGAGCCACCAATCTTTTCTCATCCTTTGTTAAGGCAGTACCTCAGAGGAGCTAAAAACTTAAGAGATCACCAATACCTGCATGGGACCTCAATTATGTCTTGGAAAAACTCACCCTGCCTCCTTTTGAGCCAGCCGCTACAGCTGATATAAAGTTTTTATCTTGGAAAACAGCTCTGCTTCTAGCAATAACTTCTGCATGGTGAGTCTCAGAGCTACAGGCACTCATGGCTATGGAACCTTTTATCTTTTTTTAGGGTTTCTCTCAGGACAAACCCAACATTCATGCCTAAGGTAGTCTCCAGTGTGGCCCTTAACCAAGCTATTCATCTGCCTACTTTCTATCCAAACCCACAGAATAAGGGGGAGAGAATTCAGCATTCTTTGAACATACACTTCTACTTGAACAGAACCAAAGCCTTCAGAAAGACAGAGCAACTACTAGTGGCATATGCTGCAGGATCACAAGGAAAGGCTATCTCAAAGCAGACTATTTCTAAGTGGATAGGCCACTGCATTCGTCTCTGCTATTCACAACATGGCAAGCCAGTGTATAAGGGCATTAGGCCACATTCAACCAGAGCAGCAGCCACAGCAGCAGCCTTCCTTAGGGGAGTACCAACCTATGACATTTTAGAGGCTGCGACCTGGAGTTCAGTGTACACCTTTACAAAGCACTATCATTTACCACTCTACTCTAAATCCAGGGCAGGCTTTGCCACTGCAGTTCTACAGGGCCTCATAGCCGCTCCTAATGCTGTATTAGCTCCAGCCTCCCAACCGTAGCTTTGGGATTCAACCCAAGTGTAATGACTGCAACTGTGAAACACGAAGAACATAGTACAGTTGTGTACACTTACCATAAATGTAGATGTTCGAGTGTATTCACTGTTGCAGTCCAGGTTACCCACCCACCATCCCCCATTTCTTTGCTGGAACATCTGCACTTCTCTAATCTATACAACCTATGTGGCGTATTTGCTTGTAGATGAAGGTATAATATATTTTGGTGCATGCATATTATATTGGCATATTTTTTAGCCTACCCTTTTGGGGGCACCTGACATCTGGGGCAAGAAAAACTGAAGAAAATGGCGTTGGCTGCATCTTTTATACCCCTGGCGCTCTGACGTCAGGGAAGAGGTGACAGCAACCGATGCCGGACCTAGACTTTGGAATTCAGGCCGACTGAGTTTAGCCTGCCAGCAAGATAATAACCCAAGTGTAATGACTGCAACAGTGAATACACTCGAACATCTACATTTATGGTAAGTGTACACAACTGTACTTTTCCCTTCATTGTGTACAACCGCTTCTTCACTACTCTCTGCTTTTACCTAACGGAGAAATAAAATGTCCATTCTCTCTCTTTGTTGTAACTTTCATCAATATCCCATCCACAAATATTTCTGGGTATCCTCTCTTTGTCAGCATGTTTTTTAATATATTCAACTGATGTACAATTCTTCATGTTCTGATACCAATCTTGCTATACTAACCCTTGCCCTTTTACTAGGGATTTTTTCTGTGTTAGTGGATGGCAACTATCGAAGTGCAGGAGGGTGTTGGAATATGTGGGTTTTCTGAAAATATTGGACATAAATTGTTTGATGTTCCTGTTTTTTTTGTAGTGTGATGTCCAAGTAATGGGTGGTATCCCATGTAATAGTACTATATTCCAGAAATTTGGTGCTCTGCTCTATAAATTCCAGGAAATTATGCAATTCCCCCTCACTTCCTTTGCAGAAAACAATGATGTTGTCCAAGAAACGACCATAAAATGTCCAGTAAACAGTAAATACACTTTTAAGCACAGTTTCCTTCTCCAAAAATGCCAAGACAATATTGGCGAATATGGGGTCACACGCTGCCCCCATTGCTACCCCCTAGCACTTTCGAAAAAGTTGGCCTTAAAAAATAATGTTCGTATCTAAGACCAGCTTCATCAAAGTCCTAAAGGTGAGACTGTGTCCATGGCTAATATTAGAATGTTGACACAGGAAGCTCTAACACCACTCAATGCCCATGTCGTGTGGAATAGCTGAAAATAAATCTCTTATATCACTGATGGCGAAGATTAAATCATCACAGTATTTGTCGTTGGTTATTTTACCTAAGCAGTCCCAGGAATCCTTTAAAATCCATGGGCAGGCTTTGAGTACATTTTTTAGCTGACTATCAATAAACCTAGCTATAGGATATGTTTTTGAAGCTCTTGCGTACACTATAGGAAAGATGGATGGATGTTGCTTGAGAAGTACAATTGTGCCTGAATGTACAAGAAGTCAGGAGAATGGCAGTGAATCTGTGAATAAGAAGTGCAGATAATCATGAGACATCCTGATCCCATGTAAAAACTATTGAAATTTAGGGTTTGATAATGATGTATTTAGGTAAGTATGTATGTATGCATATATTATATGTATAGTTCAGCCAAAAAAAAAAAAGACTAGCGTTCCTGCAAGTAAAGATGGAACTTTAAATTGGTCAATAAATCCAACTTTGTCCACATAAACAATATTGTTTTAAGTGAAATATTTAAAAGGAAAATAAGCCCCTTCTTGCTGGACACACCGATGTTGCCCATCAGTAACACCAGTGTCTTAAAATCTGTGTAAGGTGGGCTGTACTACATATAAATAGCAAAATGTCATAATGCATGCTTCCCCTCCACTTTTAAAAATATAAGAATAAATTCCAGTAGCTTCCTCTAATCCCTTGGCAAGGAAACCATGCATAAATGTAAATATGTTAACATCAAATTAGACAAACTGCTTATACCTATTTGAAAAACGTCATCATCAAACCCCTTTTTCCCACTTTTTACCTGGGGTCAGGGTGGTGTGACGCCTGACGCCATCAATTGCTATTCAATGCCACTGTCCTGCCTTCTTCGGCACTCATGCCTGACTGATATAGGTATCTCACACAGTCTATCCACCTCTTTGCTGGACGACCTTGTTTCCTGTTGCCTTCGTCCTGTCTGTCCTGAGTCTTCCTCACCAGATTGTCTTCGGCTTTTCTACACATGTGCCTGAACCACAGCAATCTGCTCTCTTTAACCTTTTCTGCAATTGGAGCTACATTGGGTTCTACACTTATTTCCTCATTTTTCATCTGTCTTACAATGTGCATCCTACCACCCATCTCATACATTTCATTTCCATCGCCTCTTGCTTCATCAGTTGATCTGCCTTTACTGCCCAGGTTTTTGTACCATACAGTAGTACTGGTCACACCACTGTTTTGTACACCTTACTTTTCAGCTTCTTTGGCATTCTTCTGTCCTATAGTACACCTGATACTCTATGCCAGCTGGGCGTCTGTTCCTCTGATTCTAGCTTTAACTTCCTCACTTCCTCATTCAGACTTCAATTTTCCTCAACCACCCCTCCCAAATACTTGAAGCTATTACTAGTTCTGATGTTTTCCTTTCTACCTAAATTTTCAGCATCTTCTAATTTCCCCCATGTGCTGCCATTACAACTGTTTTATCTGTACTCAATTTCATCCCGTGTGCCTTCAGTTTTGCATTCCATTCCCCTATCCTTTGCTGAAGTCCTTGAACAGAGTCTGCCTGTAATGCCACATCATCAACTTTGTTGACCTGTCTCCTCCGATATGTTTGCTATTGTAGTCCATCACCAGCATGAACAGCAGTGTGGTCAGAACTGAACCCTAATTTACACCCACTCCCACTGGGAAACCATATTTGAGACAGAACACTGTTCTTACCTGAGTCATTGGGTCCTTGTACATAGCTTGCACTAATTCTGTAAATGTTTCTGAGACTTCATATCATCGCAGGACCACCCAAATCAACTTTCTTGGGACCATGGTCATATGCTTTTTCCAATTCTAGGAATGTGCATTAGGACTCTCTTGTCATCTCTAGCTTTTTCTCAACTATGTGTCTCACTGCAAACATTGGTTCCGTTGTGCTGCATCCTTATCTGAATTCAGACTGCTCATCTCCCATCTTACTTCCTTCTTCCCTGCATATTTGTTTGTCAGTCACCCTCTCCATAACTTTCCTGCAGTGTGACAGGAGTTTAATACCTCTGTACTGGCCACATTTGTGAATGTCCCCTTTGTTCTTAAACACTGGCACTAGTATGCTTATTCTCCGGTCATCTGGGATTCACCTTTCTCTCTACACCGCTATGAGTACCCTCAGAAGCCATTCTCCCCTATTTTAACCAACATCTTCATCATGTCTGCTGTGACCTCATTTGAGCCTGCTCTTTTCCCTGACTTCATTTTTCCTGAGTGCTGTTCTTCTACTTTGGTGGGCTGCTTCTCTTCTCTCATCATAGGCTGTGTCTGGAGAAGGGGTCTATATTATAAGATCGACGGCTGAAAACATTGAACACCATATGGTCGATGTCTTTAAACATCGAACTTCTAAAAACAACAAGAAAAAGAAAAGAGTACCCCAATGGGTTTAAAATGGGGGGCAAGCCCCCCTACACCCTCCACACCCCCACTACTTAAATATACCAACTCTGAGACCGCACTACATTGCAATAAATTGAAATCTCCCCTTACGGAGATTTCCGTTTACATGTTTGATGTTGTGCTCTTTCACTGTTCTCATGTCGACAATATCAGCTTCGATATTGTCGGCTTCCGAGAATTTAATATAGACCCCTGGAGAAGTACAGCTTCTGTGGGGTTTATTATCCAGATGGTGTCACAGGTAACCAAATGTCTGATTAAGTTTGTTTGGTATTTACTGCAATAAAATGTTTCATCTCACAGACCCTTGGGCAACATGAATGCCTTCAACAGGGACGGCTGCCCCAAAATTTTTC
>NC_056728.1:725634527-725642027 GCF_019279795.1 Protopterus annectens | reverse complement strand
TTTGTGATTTGTTGAAAAAAAGAAATCCCAAACAACCAGAGGATCAAATTGGGGAGGTAGTGTTGCTGTTTGGAAAAGTGTTTTTTGTAAGGTAATGTGTAGGGGTAGGGTTAGGGGTACAGTTAAGTTTAGCTATCATGTAATGTGGAGTAGGGTGACATTTTCCGCCTGCTTCATCTTTACTCATGTGTGCTAACCCTATCTCCAACCTAACTGTACACATTTCCTTACAAAAACACTTTCCTAACAACACCACTAATCAACAGACTCTGACACGTCCATACATCACACATATGCACAGTATTAAAGCTGTCCCCTTACTTAACACTTACCGGTAAATGTGCACACACCAGAAAAATTTTGCTTACCTAACCCACAAACACACTCCTGTTCTTAATACTGAACACATCCCACTTACCTTACCCATGGCTGGCCTTAGGCACAGGCCAAGTAGGCAGACGCCTAGGGCACCACTCTAGCTGGGGCACTTTTCCAGTATTGATTTATTTTTTGTGATAAAGAAATAGTTTATTTAAAATGTGTTTTAAAAAGTCTGTCCGTATAGGGCATGTGTATTTATATGGCCTTTCCAGTTGTTGTAGGTGTCTAGTGACGTACATACCAAATGAGGCATTGTATTCTATAGTAGGTCTAATGAGGGATGAGTAGAGAAGGGATTATGACCTCTTTCTTCCTGGATGAGAAACCTTTTGTAATGAAATGTGCCACATAGAAGGACTTTCTGACTACAGTGGCAATGTGGTTATCACAGGAGAGGTTGCTGTTAACCTGTGTCCCCAGGTATGTTATCACACCTTCGGTGTTTAGAGGACTACTGCCTATGTGGTAGTTCATAGGCACCGAATTTTTCCCAAAGGGAATGACAATGCACTTTTTGGCATTGAGCTTAAGGCCATGGTTCTGGCACCAGTCAATGGTGTCAGTGAGGCCTTTTTGTAGAATGTCTACATCAGCTGGAGAATCAATAATGGCTCCCAGTTTGCAATCATCTGCGAACTTGTCAGCCAGAGCCCCTTTGTGTTGGCTTGAACTTCGGAGAAGTAGATGCTAAACAGGAGAGAACCGAGGACTGATCCCTGTGAGACACCACTTGTAAGTGGTCGGTAGTCGGTTTGGAGTCCGCTACTTTCACAGTGTGGGTTCTATCAGTATGCCAGTTGGTAACTCATCTTATTACGTAGGGTTTATGCCTAGTTTAGTGAGTCTGTCTTTGTTTCCTGAGTGAGGGATGGTGTTGAAGGCCTTGGCAAGATCTAGGTAGGGCTGTGTGAACTACCTTGCCCTCATCCACAGCTCTGGTGACAGACTCGAAGAAGTCTGTCAGGTTGAACAGGCATGATCTACCTTTCACAAACCCATACTGCGTGGGGTCCAGAGTTTGGAGATTCCCTATGTTTTTATTTATAAGGTCCATGATGATGTGCTCCATAGCCTTACATATCAGACTCGTCAGGCTAATGGGGAGGTAGTTCCCAGAGTCTGTAGTCACTCCCCCTTTGTGCAATGGGATGACCGTAGCAGTGCACCATTCAGTAGGAACAAAGCCTGAGACAATGCTGTGATTGAACACGGTACTCAGGTGCGGTGCCAGTTCACTTTGTAATTCATGTAGAACACAGCCAGGGATATTATCAGGTCCCATGGGAGCTGTATTCTTGGCTTTGGACAGTGTGTTTTTTACCTGTGTAGCCATGATAATAGGGACTTGGCGTTCCTCAGTTATTGTGATAGGCCCTTTAGGGGGTGAAATGGGAGTAAAATTCACACTGAACCTGTCAGCCAATATGTTGGTTCTCTATATGTATTGCCATTGTACTGTAACTCGGAGCAGATCTGAGTATTGCCATGTAGATTCTTGACATAACTATAGAATGCCTTGTTGTTGTCTTTAGAATCTGCAGCAATTTTGTTTTCATAGCTAGCTTTAGAGGATTTGATGAGGGATCTCATTTTTTTGCTGAGGCTAACAAAGGTGTTTTTCCAGTCTTGGGACTTAACCCTTTTCTGCAACAGTTTTTTTCTTTCTGTTGTAGAGTTTGTTTATGGTGGGGGACCACCAGATTGGCTTCCATTTTTTGGAGGAGAGCGTCTTGGTTCTGTTTGGTATGGCCCGTTCCATGCACTTGTGTGTGTGCTCATACAGTGCATTGGTGTATGATTCAGCAGTCATGCACCTATTTTCCATTTGCATGGGTGTCATGAAGTTAGCCACCTCTGTTTTTAGAAGCCCAAAATTGGCTTTGGAAAAGTTTTTTATGGTAGTTTCCTTGGGGGGGGGGGGTGAGGGTGGGATGTAGATATCCATGGTGATTAGCTTGTGGTCAGATCTGACCAGGGAGGAGTTGATTACTGGTGTAGCGCAACGGTCACCCATGTTAGTAATGGCCAGGTCAAGGATGTTACTACCCCTGGTGGGAGTAAGAATGAGTTGGTCCAGGGCATTGGAATTAATGAATTCCAGAAAATGTTGAGCAAGTGTGTTGGTACACGAGTAATTTTCCCCAGTTAATGGAGGGGTAGTTAAAGTCTCCCAATATAAGGGTATTGGGTTGTACCTTAATATTTATTAGTGAGTTTAGGAATGTGGGGTGGGAGTCTTGGGACATGGTAGGGGATCTACAACAGGCTACAACCTGAATTGCAGATGTTCGTGTTTCACTGTTGCAGTCATTACTCTTGGGTTATCCTGCTGGCAGGCTACCCGCAGTTGGCCAGAATTCCAAAGTCTAGGTCCGGCGTCGGTTGCTGTTGCCTCTTCCCTGACGTCAGTGCGCCAGGGGTATAAAAGATGCAGCCCACGCCATTTTCTTCAGTCTTTCTTGCCGCGCAGTGCTCGAAGCAAAAGCAGTTCGCAAGTGCCGGTCGGCCGACTCTTGAGATTTTCAAAGCTGAATTTCAGAACCGAAGTCTTCATTAAAGCTAAGTACCCCATTGGGGAAACTTTTTTTTCTTGCTCCAGACCGATGTCAGAAAAATTTAACAATTATATTTCTTGTGGGAAGCAAATACCTCATAAGGATTTTCACTCTTACTGTATTCCTTGCCTAGGCCCTGATCACAATGTTGCTAGCTGTCGGTTTTGTGGTAGATTCAACCAACGCACTATCAAGCATCGGTTCGATTTTGCATTTCATTACTTTTGCCGAAGATTTGATTATATAATGCCGATGGAACAGCCGACAACCGGAGTTTACAAAAAACGCAAGGACAAGGATAGGCATCCGAGGTCCAAAACCGACGACACCTCTTCTAGGCCAGTCGCCAGTTTGCCGGTTCTCAGTGAGGCACTTTCGCAGCCCCTGGCGCCTGCTACCTCAGAGCCACAGGCCGCTACTGACTCCCATGTGGAGCCGACTGGGCCTCTGGAAACTCAAGGTACTGGACACTCTGAAATCAATCCCTCAGATGGGTCCAGAGCCGCTGAGCAGGCATCGGCTTCTGAGGGTGTCGTCAGACCTACACACTATATATTAAGTCATCCTCAGCTTCAAAGGCAAAGACTAAAGCAGCTCTAAAGACAAAGAAACAAGTACAGCATTCTCCTATTCAGACTTCCATGCCTAAAAAACAGATGCTCAAAATGGCCGAAGACCTAATTACCTTGATCAGGGGCTCCCATCCCCCTCCTGATAAGAGGCCTAGGCAAGAGACAGAGTATGATTCTTCTGATCAGGTATCTATTTCCTCTGATTCCTCTTCTGAACAGGATTTCTCCATGCTTCCCTATGAGAATTCTGATGCTGAAGAATCCATTCCTTCAGCCTCTCCTCCTGAGGACTATTCCTTTGGGGAAACACTGCATACTATAAGGGATCATTTCCACTGGGAGAGCCAAGATTATTCTGAGTCTAAGAAAAGGTTCAGAGACTTCCTGTTTCTTCCTCAGCATAGACCCCTTGCCATTCCTCCTGTTTTAGACATTGTAGATGTATTTTCAGAGTCCGGACTATCCCCTGACTCTTTACCCCCTGCACCTGCTAAGCCAGACAGATGCTACAGGGTCCCAGATTCTCATAAATTCCTATATAAAAACCCCACTGCTGACCCAGAAACTATATCTCAGGGTCCCAAGGGGGTTAAGGCTTCCACTGCAAAAAACCCTGTCCCCTCTGATAGGGATTCTAGGGCTCTAGACAGATGGGGGGAAAAAGTATACACTTCTGCGACCCTGGCTGTAAGGGCTTTAAATTGTCAATTTCATATGCTTAAATATCAGCAATATTTAATGTCACTACTTAAACAGAAAATGTTGACAAATACTGAGTGTTCAGAGAACAAGGAATTGCAGGATTTATTGCATGCAACTGAATAAGTGGGAAAGCATACTTTGCAATGTGGTTATGATTCACTGGAGGCCTCTTGCAGGGCCGCTGTTACAGGTTCTGTTATTAGAAGGCATGCTTGGTTAAAGGAACAAAATCTGCCTGATCATGCTAAAGCAAAATTATTAGATGCACCATTACAGCATGATACTTTGTTTGGTACTAAAGCAGAAGAGGTGGTGAAAAAAATGGAGGTTAAAGCAAAATCCATGCAGACAGTCAAGGATTTGTTACAGGTATAGCCACCCAGGTTTAGCAGGAACTGTTCTTCTAAAAATTGGTCCTTTCCAGTCTCAGACAGACTACAAAGAGGCAGATACAGGTGTCCCAGAGGCAGATCTCAGCCCCAAGGCTCATACAGGCCTAAACAATGGGGTGCTCCTACCTCCAAAAGCGGAGAAGACAAATCACAGCCTTACAGGAAACAGTCCCAATGACTTTCCTCTACCAGTTCCAAGCAGTTTCCTTTTGACAGCCCCCTTAGGGGGAAAACTAGCACTTTTTTCATCAAATTGGCAAATGGTTACCCAAGACAAATGGGTTCTGAACATAGTGTCCCAAGGCTACAGGTTCCATTTTCACACCCTACCAAGATCAAAGGGCATGCCAGACCTGCCACACAATCAATGGGCAGAGGCACAAAAACAAATTACAGCCCTCATGGACATGAGGGCCATTTAGCAAGTACCACAACAAAAGCAGGGGCAAGGATTTTACTCAAGACTTTTTCTAGTACCCAGGAAGGACAACCTGGAGACCAATTCTGGACCTATCTATACTAAACACGTTTCTGGAAGTTCCAAAATTCAAGATGTTAACTCTTCAGCATCTTCTGCCCATGCTGGGCAAAAGGGCTTGGCTAGTAACTTTGGACCTAAAAGAGGCTTACCTGCATGTCCCAATCAGGCAATCTTGCAGAAGATACCTCAGATTCATAAGCTGGCTCAGTGCATTACCAATTCTCTGCACTGCCCTTTGACTTATCTACTGTGCCCAGGGTCTTTACAAAATGCCTGGCACCAGTAATTGCGTTTTGCAGACAAAAAGGAATTCAAATTTATCCCTACTTGGATGACTGCCTAATTCAAGCAGAGAACAAAGACACTCTTCTAAAGCATCTGGCATTTGTAAAAAGATTACTAATTGGCCTAGGGTACACAGTAAATGAAAAGAAATCAAAACTAGTGCCCTCACAATTGATAATATTCCTGGGCGCAAGCTTAAATACAACTGTCCAGATGGCTTATCTCATGCCAAACAAGCAAAAACAACTGACTACTTACTTCATGAAATTGGCAACAAAAACCCACTTATCTGCAAACAAAGTCCTGCAGGCCTTGGGTTTCATGGCATCCCGCATTCTACTAATTCCATATGCCAGACTGCATATGAGGAAACTACAGTGGTATCTGAAAAGTCTTTGTACTCAGCATTGCCACAGCCTGGAGACAGTAATTGCACTCATTCCCTGCCTACAACAGGAGTTTTGATGGTGGGCAGAAGCCTGTCACCACAACAAGGGTCTTCCATTCAGTTTACCCACAGCCAGACAACGGATGCATCAGATAATGCCTGGGGGGCCCATATGGCAGGAAAATGTATTCAGGGCACATGGCCTGCAAACCAGATGCATCTTCACATCAATCAAAAAGAGATGCTAGCTGTTCAAAATGCCCTGACAGCTTTCAAGGACCTGCTTCATCCAGGACAATTACTGATAAAGATAGACAACACTACGTCATGTGGTACATAAACAAGCAGGGAGGTACTCATTTCTACCCCCCCCCCCCCTGCAGACAAGCAATGACATTATGGGACACAGCATTGGCCTTTCAAGTTCACCTGCAAGCACAATTCCTGCCAGGAAAAACAAATACTCTGGCAGACGAACTAAGCAGAAACCTCATGGATCCCCACAAATGGAAACTGGATCCACAAGTCTTCAGGATGATAATAAGGAAATGGGGATACCCAGACAGATCTATTTGCCTCCCTCACAACTGTCAAAAATGTAACTTACTTTTCTGCAAGTGAGCAAAACATAACTATAGTTAGGAATTTGAGATATAACACTTTGCAGTGTACAGAACTAATCCATAATATCCCACATTGACTCCAAAGACATAGCAAATATAATGTTGCAGATATAATGCTAACTTTATTCTTGAAGCTTGTGGGGGTGGGGGCAAACGTGTCTGCCTGTATGAAAGTACGTATGACTTCAGATTAGAAGACTGAAGGTTTGAGTCCTGCCATAATAGTCAGGAGAAAATTTTGAGGGTGGCCATGTGATGTAATAGGTAAGACGCCTGAGTCTGGATCAACTTGCAGTTCAATTTATAGAGTTGTAAGATCACATTGTATATTACTAGTGCGTGTGTGTTTATATATTTTTAATTATATTATTTACTACAAAATATTCCTACTGTTATAGGTGACACATTATCACATCACTTCAGTTAGAAGTGGAAAAAAGATCTCCTCTGAAATGTTTCCCAGTGAGATGAAGGCAAGCAAGAAGCATGGCTCTAGGGCCACTGATTATATAGGAAAGGGAAGGCTGAAGCAGTACTTATTTATTAATAATAATAACAATTCTTCTTCTTTCGGCTTTTCCCGGTTAGGGGTCGCCACAGCGGATCACCTGTCTGCTCATGATTGGCAGTGGAGTTTTACAGTGTCGAGTTGCCAGCCCAGCGCCCAACCTTCCACAGAAGGCACACATACACACACACGCACTCACACCTAGGGCCAATTTAGTGTGTCCAATCCACCTACAGCATGTTTTTGGGATGTGGGAGGAAACCGGAGCACCCGAAGGAAACCCATGCAACCACAGGGAGGACATGCAGACTCCACACAGAAGGCATCCCAGCCAAAGATCGAACCAGAGAACCTCTTGCTGTGAGGCGACAATGCTAACCGCTGCACCACCATGGCCACCATCTATAAATAATAGTCAATTTATGGATACTTTAGTTTCCATCAGAACTCTGCTTCGAACATACGTGTTACAAAGCTGCCTCACTTCCTTGTTTAACTGTAACAACTGTGCTCTAATTTTTGTGTGATTCCAAACCTAGCACTGCTCTCATACATTTGTCTATACATGCCTTATATACCAGGCAAAATGTATCTATCTTACAAAGCAACAACC
>NC_056728.1:725604527-725632027 GCF_019279795.1 Protopterus annectens | reverse complement strand
ATTAAGATATATGGTTACCAATTGCAGCACATTGATTGTGTCCCTCCCACAAATATCTTACTATGATTAAATGCATGAATACATACATAAATAGCATCCATAGTGATGCATTTCAGCTTGTTGCTGTCAGATTAGATGTAGTGCAGTTCATTACAACCCCCCCCCACCTACACACACCCTCTCACTCACTCTCACCCACAAAATAAACATGTACAAATATTCTGCACATTAGTTTCACCCAGCTTTAAAAGCAGTAGTCAAAAGCCCCTACTGCCAAGCTGCAACAACAAAAGTCCTCTGAAATACACACCATGCATGCTGGATTTATTATCTGTGTGCAAGAGGCCATATTTCAGTTCCCCTAAGGCAGCTTACAATATAAAAGATACTGTGTTACCACACAGGTACTCTCCTAGTGGAGTGTGCCCCTCTTGAGATGGCATGTAATTTGAACTGTGAACTTGTCACCCAAATACAATGTCCATTCTGATATAAACTGAATGAACCACATCACCATTCATTTGAAGTCCTGTAACTGCATTATACTTTCATACATTGCATGCCACTCCAATATGATACATTTTATACACTTCTGTGTCATTGAGGAAAACTAAAAATCATAACCACAGTAATATATTTTTAAATGCTGCTGTTAGGACATACACTGCCCCCCAACAAGCAACACCATTTTTTGTTTGCCAGTGATCAGGCATTTGTCATATGCTTTCAAGTACAGCATGCCATACACCCTGACTCCAAAAAGAAGTGCACCTTATGTGACACTTCTAATGTTTGATTGTGAGGAAAGTAACAAGAAATTACTGCAGTCATTCGTTTTAACCTGCTACTTTTGAAAAGGTATTGCCACCCAAACAAAAACACCAATGATGCCTTTAATGGCATGTCCCTATGTCACGTTATTAACCTAACCTCAGCTTGCTCCCCTGTACTACCAACTAATTCTCCATTATTAAAAAGCAATTATTATATACGTGTCACTTTAAAGACTAAGGATTAGAGACTGTCCATGCTGTCCCTCGAGCAGAGCAGGATTCTTTAACTGGACCAGTGGTGGATCCAGAAGAGGTATGGATGGGGGATCTACTGCTGAGTAAAGACAGTCTCTGTAATCATCTAGTACTAGATAGTTCCACCATCTTGGTACACTAACCTCTCATTTTCATTTCATGTTCTGCATACATTTTATATAGATATTAAAGGCATAAGCAGAATCCATAATACTGCGTAGTAAGTTTAGCCAAACTATTCGTTATTTCAAAGTATTGTCATCAGTGATGGGTCTGTTTACACTGAAGCGGCTCATTGTTGAAATGGCAACACTCGAAATGCCAAGTGCTGACACACCCAAAAAAAAAGGGAAGATTGAAAACCCACAAGAAGAGCAAATCTCAGCCATCGCTCTCCTCAAATGCTTACACACTGGAGCACTTGCTTACTATAACCATGGGTATCCATATAAGCCAGTAGTAGTATTTTAAGACATAGTCTGCAACAAAATTCCCAAGCAAGAAGTAGCATCATTCAGATAATTAAATGACTGGCATGAAAATATTAACCCAGACAATAAATAAATTACTAAATGCTGCCTTACAGATCATTCCATTGACAGTTCTTCACCAATAGGTGCATTTCAAAATCAATCCTCTGACTAGTTTGAGTGTCAGATAACTGGGAGTTTTATAACATCCATTATTAGAATGCATTAATTGCATAAAAAAATTCATTATGTGAAATTTTTCCAAGCTGTGCCTCAAATCATTATTCATTTCAAATAAACTAAACAACTCAAAACATATAAAAATTTACAAGTATTTTTAAAACGGTGAAAAAAAATCACCTGGTTTAACTACAGCACGGACTTCATTTTATTTAGTAACATAGCCACAGTACATATAAATGCATAATCATGTAAAATTCACACGTAGCCTCCTATGTACAGCAGATGGAAATGTAAAAAAGTGCTTGCAGTTCAAATAAGTGCCTGATTACTTGCAATATATTTGCCCTGAAGTTTGTCAGTCCAACTTTAAACACATGTGATTTTTGTATACTTGCATTACTGTTGGAATCGTGAGTGACTAAATCTGTTGTAGGGTTATTGTTCAGGCTTTGCCTTGCTCTAGTAAAGTGACAAAATATAGTTCAAACTGAATTTTAGAATTTCCATCTTTATCCTCCTACGTCAACTTTTCTCTTTCTTCACTGTTAGCCAATTTACTTGTTTTGCATCAACCTCCTTGGAACACAGATTTGGTAGGGGGCCATAGCTGGCCTTAGGCATAGGCCAACTAGGCGGCCACCTAGGGCGGTACTGTAGCAGGGGAGCTTTTCCAGTAATCTGGATGGTGTATGTAGACCAGGATGGGGGGCACCAGGTGGTGTTGGGAGGGCTCTGTGGAGACCTTTTGCCTAGGGCACCAGCTGACCAAAGGTTGGCCTTGTAGGGGGCCATAATACATGAGTCAAGCATGTGATGAGCTTGGCTTACAACTGCTTAATTTTAGGATCCAGCATTAAAAGCAGTGATTGGATTTCTTTTGTTTGATAACATACCGATAAGTCAGTTTCTCATTGGTTTGTCACCATGCTGAGACTGAACCAATGAAATTCCTTAAAGCAGAGCCATCATTCCTCAAAGCAGAACAATGGAGCAACTTCTGCATTTTAGTATTAAATCACATTAGTTGTGAGGCATGGAGGTAAGCCTGGCTACTGATACTGCTAATGGGAGAGCTTTAGCTCCCCTAGCAAATATACCACTGTGGACAGGGGTGCTGTCTCAGTTACAGGTCCGACATACTGCAGTAAGTTGAACTCTGAACAGCTGTGAACACACCAGTGAGGCCTTCCTTATTTTTATGGCAAGTAGACAAAATACAGACCTCTGAACATTTGAAGAAAGTTTGCAGAATATCACTTGCTAAAATCTTCATGTTGCTTTCTTTTTGTTTTGAGGCTACTCTCACAGGACACATTAGAGAACAGTAGCATTTCACCGTCTCTGTACCACCTTACTAATGTGTGCTAACCCAAACACTAATCATGCTGCTGCCTTTAACCCTACACATTACTTTACTAAAACCCCTCTAACAGTACACAACACGTACATGTGCAAGCACACAAAGCACTAAACCTGTCACCTAACCTAGCCCTTACTATAACCCCTACTTAGAAAAATTCATATACTGACATCACTTAGGAAACAGTAATGTAATTAAAGTGGCTTTGCACTAAATGGATGTAAGCACATACACACTGTGACACTACCTCTGCCAAGCCATCTCAGTTACTGTTTAACTGTGAGCAAATAACATAAAAAATAGTTACTTTCACTACAGACTTCATACCCAGTAAGTATTGCTTCTGTTTTACGTAGGTCTGAAAATATCTGATTAACATCATAAAAAAATTGTCATAGTAATGCTCTTAGACCTATATAGTGCAGCCTAACCCTGTCCCCTATGTGTCTTACACTAAAATGTCCCCTGCTTTCACACGCAGCCTGCATATAACCCCTCCCAAAGAAAAGCAATGTCTGTTTGTCAGTGATGCCCTATTTTAGTAAATCAAAGACGTTTTTAAATTATTAATAATATGAACTTGAGCAGAAGAGTAAGATAATGTGAAATAGCACATATTTTTTGAAGTATAAAGTCTGCAATTATTGTCATTTAAATTTGGGGCAGCAATTAGTTATCTTCAGGAACAGCATTTAATTATGTCAGCATCCTCGTTTTGCTGCAGTAAGCAACAGCATACACTTACAAGATGTATGGAGAGCATAAATAATTGTTTTTTGTATGTAAAAATATGTTGATCACGGGCTGGATTCAGAATGTGACCTGGAGTTCCACCACCATCTGCACCTACATTAACCATCTCATCTAATGCCGTCCTTTTCATTCTTCTTCTTTACGTGGGAAAAACAATACGTAAGCTTAAGGAACGTGTTATAGACCATAATTCTGAAATTAGGAGAAATTGTGACAATAATGCACTATGTAAACATATTAAAACTTGTGGTGAAACACATACATTTAAGTTTAGAGTGATTGATGCTCTATGTCCAAATGAAAGAGGTGGTGATGTCAACAACCGCCTTGAGCTCAAAGAATTTGAATGGATATTGAGATTAGCTGCTGACACTCATCCTGGTTTAAATAGCACTGTCAGTTTAAAACCTGTGTTAGTTAAGCTACGTAATATTGTAAAGTAAATATTTTATACTGTGTATCTACACATCTTTTAATATATTTATATGTATATGTCTTTAATTTTTAATTTGTTTTCTGTCACATGATTTCATTTGGCTGCTGGTCATGTGATTTTAGACCTGTATTTAAGCTTCTAGAGTCTAGTGTTTGAATGTATTAGTATTGAAGAAGGGTTACGCCCGAAAGCTCTGCTTTTTATTAAACTGGTTTTCTCTGCAAGTTTTCTCTTCATTCTTCTTCAACACATGGGTTTGGATCTGATCCTTGGATCTGACACGGCTGCATACCCCAGACTTCGGATCCAACTCTTGAGCTTCTCCCTCTACCCATATTGCCTTAGTTCATACACATTACCTCAGATCTCGTTTGCCACTATTGTGCCCAGATGCAGGTTCTTCTCTTGAGCAAAGTGTAGTATTTTGTATTTTATTGTAAGTTAATTCTTCATTTGTTCTCTAAAAAGTCTCTTCTAATTATTCTTTTCGATCTCTATTCTGCCTCTTAGTTTTTTGCAGGCATTAGAACATCCTTGTATCTCGGGTAGTATTTGCTTTTATACCAAAAAAGAGAGACTGTAACACATCACTTTGTGCATGATTCTTGCGCTTGAAAGGAGGACTGAAAAGAAAACGTAGCATGGGCGATGCCCTTTTTAGCTGCACTGACATTAGATTTTTAGTGACCAGTGCTCTGTTTTACCAACAGTGAGATTTGTTTGGGCTGGAAGTGTACTTTGACATACACTCAGATTGTATTAATTTTAATACTTTTTTTTTTACAACAGGATGGAAAAACAGGGAATGGTGGCATAAATTGCAAAGCTTGGGTGTTTTCTTAAAAAAAAATTGAAGGACAAAGAGAAGACTATGGAAGCTGTCAAGCACTTGTTCATCCTCCACTGCCTAAGTGTAACATGAATCACATTTCTAAGCAAAATCCTTTCATACAGAGGCAAGTCAAAGGAGAGCAGTCCAAATGTGCTGAGGCCTTTCACAAAAGAAAAGTGGCAGCAAGCAGACAGGGGGTATCAACAAAGCTCTTCTGAATGTAGAGAGCAACTTTGATTGCCATAGCCATTTCCATTTCCCCCTACCCAGGAACACCACCCAGTGCCTCTTCCTTAATGCCCCTCATCCAGACCCTAGGCCAATGACAGAAGGCGGCTGGTATCTTGCTTCAGACAGTGAAACAGAAATTGTTTCAGGCAAATGAGTCCTAACATTCTTTTGCAGGGGGCTACCAACTACAGTTCTTCTCAAATCCACTAAATAGGAGAATTTCCAAGGCACCAGAAAAAAGAAAAAAAAATCTTTGGAGAGAGGGTATCTCAGGGCACTATGGAAATGATTTCACCAGAAAAGGCGAAGACAGACTTCTGTTCTAGGTGCTTCTTAGTTCCCAGAAAAGATGACCACTGGCGGCTCATTCTAGACCTTTCTGAACTAAACAAATTCTTAAAAGTATCAGAGGTCAAAATTTTGAGACTCCAAATACTGCTTCATATGCTAATCCTCCTGGACTTCATGGTTACTCTAGATGTAAAAGACACCTGCCTCCATATTAAATTTTCAGAAATCACAGCAAGATTTAGAGGTTTCTGCTAAAGGTATCACATTTCCAGTTTACTCCTTTGCCCTTTGGTTTAGGTACTGCATGGGGAGCATTTACTAATTCCTGGGCCTAGTGTTTTTTTGTGGGAGAATTTGAGAATCAGGCCAAGTTACTCAAGTTCTGATTGCTTTCAGGTCGGTGTATGGTTGTAATTAATAATTGCTATTGTTATTTAAGGCCCAAGACCATTTTAGTTAGGCCTCCATCCTCTGTTTGTGCTAGTCTTAGGATATCCAACAAGAGAACTAAGTGAATGAAAAAAATCCCACCCTGCTTCTTGGCTGCATTCTTAAATCCATTCCATTCTCTCTTCTTGTCTGCCCCTTATGTTAATTTGATCACAAAACTCCCTCCTTCATTGGTTGTTGTCGTTAAGTACAAAACTATTAATGCTATGTTGTCCCCATCTCGCCTTCGTTCTTTCTGATTGAGTTCAGAGTTGATCCTCGGCTCCGACTCGGCCGTTTACTATAGCTCGAGAGCTTACACTGGCTTGAGGCTAACCCCTATCCCAGCATGCCAAGCGTTAGCTACCCAGATCTCATTTGCCGCGTCGAGATTGCGACTACTGGCTCAGGCTATTTAGTTTATTTCGTATTTTGCTGTCTTCCTTGAGTAGAATTGTTAGCAGTTTAATCGCCTTGTTGGTGTCTGTTTAGTCCGTGTTTAGACAAAACAACCTTCTGACCTTCCTCAGCTGTTGTTTCTTGGTTGTTTTTGGCCATCGTTTTCTTAGGCCTTGCTTTCCCCTTGAGCCCGTTTAACTTAGAGGGTTCTTCTCTTCTTTTCTCCGTTTCTGTTGGAGTAGCCATTTAAGTTAGAGGCTCTGATATTGGGGGAGTCGCCGTTTTAATTAGAGACTCTCCCCCTTCTTCTTCTTTTCCCTATATATATATAAAAAAAAAAAAGTTATCCTTCTTTGTGGTAGTGTGTTGTAGTTTTTGTATTGCTGTTGGTGTCTTTTAGTATCCAGCATGTCCAAAGAATCAAAACCCTCCGGCTTTAAGAAGTGCGACTCGTGCTGCCCAAAAATGTCCCTTACGGATGGGCACACAAGTTGTGTGTACTGTTTAGGGGCTTTTCACCTGCAGGACTCATGCTCTATCTGTCATGCTTTCAGTCCCAGAGTCCTGCAGGAGAGAAAAAATAAACTGATTCTGCATCGCCTTCTGAAGAACCCTCAGGATCCTTTGTCTGTGATTCCTGAGCTAGCTAAACAGTCTGGCAAATCTCCTAAACCATCCTCAACGGTTCCGATTTCGGAACAACCAAAATCTGCTGTAAAATCTGCGGCTCTGTCAGTTCCCAGTGTCGGCTCCAACAAAGCTAAGTCTCCAGCGGCTCCATCAGTGTCTTTGGAGCCAGTCCAGGCCCATAAAAGAACCAGGTCTCCCTCTTTGGAGGTAGCCCGCTCTGCTCCACAGTCTCCTTTGTTGCAATCTGTGGCAGGCAGTCACCTGTCCTCTTCTCACTCCTCTTGGTCCTCCAGGCTTTCGGATCATGATGTGGAGAGAGTGGTTTATAGGCTCAAGTCACAGGCATTTGCCAAGTTGCTATCGAGCCCAGCCATAAGGAATTGGCTCCTTCAGCCCATCCAGCATCTCTATTGGGTCCTCCTCCGACTCTCTTGAGCTCAGAGAAGGAGTGCATGGAAGTTGTGGTGGTGGAACTGTCTGCTCTGGTTACTTCTTTATTGGTTCTGACTCCTGCTCCGATCTCCTCGATGTCACTGTCTGTCGAGGGATCTGGGCGCAGAAGCTCTCCCATCGGCTCCGAGGGGGGAAGTGGCGTTGGACTTCTGTCCGACCCTGCTTTCCCTCTCGGAGCTTTGGCACAGTTGAGCTGGGCTCCCACATCCACCTCGGAGCCGTCACTCTTGGTTCGCAAGAGATCTCTGGGCTCTTCAGAGCCAGAGGCTCCTTCGGCTCGAGACCGTGGTGCCTTTGAGGTGATGTGCAGCATTCTGTCCCCTAAGACAGCTCCACCCTCGGCTCCATCGGCTCCTTCTCCCTCGGTGCCTCTGCCTGCCTTTGACCGTCCTCTTCCCTCTAAGTGTAGGGAACCTATGCGCCAGGTTGCCACATTGGGTGACCCCACTTCTTCTGAAACCTCCCCCGAACATTTGGAAGAAGTCCCTTGGAAGAAAAAATGTAAGAGGAAACATCTGGACTCCCTGTGTCCATCACTTCAGACACAGACTTGGATGAATTGGAAGGGTCCCCACATTCCCCCTCTGAGGATGTCTCCTTTTTCAGACATCTTGGAAATTCTTAGACAGAGGGGTGGCTGGAAGTCCCTAGCCGCTTCTGAGGGATGAGTCTGTCTACCTGGACACATTTGGTTCCCGACCCTCTACCTCTTGAGTGTCTCCGCCTTTTGACCCACTTTTGTCTGTAGTGAGTCGGAAGGTGTGGAGCACTCCAGAGTCCATGGAACCGGTTCCGCGGAGACCAAATAAGACCAAGTCCTCCCTTTCCAAAGGGGTTCCTGTTGATGCTATGGTGGTAGCAGCAGCCACTAAGAAGGAACTTGCAGAAACTTCTTCATCTGTCCATCTGCCAAACAAGGAGTCCCATACAATGGACAGGTATGGGAAGCATATCTTCTCTTCAGTGACCTTTACTCTTAGGTTGATGAATTATTTGTCACACTTCCCACAACTTCAGAGGGATCTCATAAAGGAGTTGGGAAATACCCTGCAAGATCCTACAGCTTGCGACCTTGACTTCAGTGGTTAACTCCTCCATGAGGCTCATTTCTTATGCAGCAGATGGAGCGAGTAAGGCAGCAGGTGCCGGAGTTGCTTTGCGGAGACACTCCTACATGCGCCTTTGTCAATTTGCGGAACCCTTCAAGTCCTCCTTTTCCAATACCTTTTTTGATGGCTCGTCCTTGTTTGGGCCTCAGGTAAAAGAGACTCTCACCAGGTGTGAAAACGATGGCAAGACTCTCTCTGCTGTGGGAGTCCATTTTTCCACTCCATCTAGACCCTACCCTAAACGTCAGAAGAATGGGAAAATGTGGTTTTCTTAAATCCCAGCGAGCTTCGCCGGACACACGTGGAGAATTTTCCCCCAGGGACAGAGGGGGAAACAATAATGGAAGATGCTGGCCTCGCAGCAGGGGGGTCCGCAACAACAGGGTGACAGAGATGTGTTCTCTGCTAGGCCCTTCCAGTACTCCTGAAAGGGGGCCCGACTGTCTGCCTCTGGAGGCAGTCGGGGGCAGAATATCATTGTAGCGTACAGCCTGGCAAACTGTTAGGAAAGATGCATGGGTGCTGTCAATATTATCCCGGGGTTACAAAATTCCCATCTCCCAGTTACCCCCCTCAAAAACAAAATGGTCAGTCTCAGACATTCCACCCAGTCTTTGGGATCAAGCAAATTTAGATGTACAAAGGTTGCTAGAAAAAAGAGCCATCCAAGAAGTCCCCACAGACCAAATCGAATCTGGAACTTACTCAAAGTTCCTTTTAGTTCCAGAAAAGACAGGGGACTGGAGAACTATCTTGGATCTCAGCAAGCTAAACAAATCCATAAAAACAGCGAAGTTCAGGATGCAGGATTCACTGCAGTCCATTCTTCCCTTTTTTGGTCAGGACAATTGGATGTGCTCCATTGATCTCCAGGATGCGTACTACCACATAAAAATGGACAGGTGATCCGGGAGATTCCTACTCTTCTGGCTGGGAGCCAGTCATTATCAGTTCAGAGCTCTGCCTTTTGGTCTCACCACAGCCACCATGGTGTTCACCAAGTGTATGGCAGTGGTCACGGCTGACCTGAGACATCTAGGATTCCAGGTGTTTCCATATCTAGACGACTGGCTTCATCTGACCAAAACACGGGACTACACAATTCAAGCCTGTTCCCAGCTAGGCATCACCATAAACTACGAAAAGTCTGCCTTGCTGCCTTGTCAGTGTATTACCTTCATAGGGGCAGACCTAGATGCAACAGCTATGATAGCAAAGCTGCCACAAGACAGGGTGTTAACCATTCATCAGCAAGTTTCATTCCTCGTGAAAAAGAAGGGAGTTCAGGCAAGAGAGGTATTGGAAGTCGTAGGCTCAATGGCTGCAGGAATTACTCATGGCTCGCTTCCACATGAGAATTCTGCAGTGGCTTCCTTTCATTCAGTGGTTGTTCCAGGATTTACCAATGTCACATATGATCTCGATCACTTAATCCTGCAAAAAGGACTTAGTATGGTGGCTTGTCTCCTCCCAGGTGACTCTGGCCAGACCCTTTCTAGACCACCATCCAGTAGCCACAGTCACCATGGACGCCTCCCAGATAGGGTGGGTGGGCATTATCTGGGACAGACTGTCCAAGGAATGGGGCAACCACACGAGTACCACTTGCACATCAATGTTCTAGAGATGAGAGCGGTGCTTCTGGCGTTGCAAGCACTTCAAGACTCTCTACCTACCGGAACTATTGCAATTCAGACAGACAATATGTCAGTGGTATGATACATCAACAAACAAGGCGGGACCAGATCTTCCCCCTTGTGTCGGAAGGCCCTTTGAGTATGGCAATGGGCAATGTCTTCCCAACATTTTCTGATTGCGACACACATTCCTGGAAAATCCAATGTGATAGCGGACAGGCTCAGCAGGGCTATCCTCATGCCTCACGAGTGGTCCTTGAAGCAAGAAGTTGCGGACTTGATTTTTCGCAAATGGGGCCAGCCGTGCTGTGATCCTTTTGCCACTCTTCTCAACAACAAATACAGCAGCTACTTCGCCTTAGTTCCCCCGCCGGGACAGTCACCCAGGGATGCACTTGTTCACGATTGGCTTCCGGGACTACTTTATGCCTTTCCACCTTTTCCTCTGATCCCCAAGGTACTTCAGAAAGCAAAGTCGCTGGGTTGTAAGCTCATCCTCATTACTCCTTACTGGCTTCATCAGATATGGTTCACATTTCTCTGCCATCATCTACAAGTGGAGCCTTGGATCCTGGACCCATTTCCAGACCTCCTGCTACATCAGTCGGGCATGATTCACCCCTTCCTCCAAACTCTCAAGCTTCCAGTCTTAGCCAGGCTCCCCAACATTTAACCCAGCAGTACAGCACATCCTGGTGTCTTCTCACAAGCCTACTACCAGAAAGATTTACGCTAGCAAATGGAAGAGGTTCTCTGATTGGGCAAAGAAAAATTATATTGAGCCCTTCACTGCTCCTGTTCCCAAGATTCTTGATTTCCTGGCCGAAATGTGTCCAACTGGCTGCCATCTCCAATTTTCATGTGGGAGAGTTGGGCTCTAATATCATATCTCATAAGCTGTGCAAAGCATTCTTATGAGGTACAACTCTTTTACAGCCCCTGGTAAGAGACCCCCCCCCCCAGGACCTGAACCTTGTTTTAGCCTCTCTTGTTCTTCCACCCTTTGAGCCAGCATCATTTTTTCTTGTCCCCTGAAATTTCTGTCTTGGAAAACCATCTTCTTGATTGCCATCACCTCAGCTAGACGGGTTTCTGAATTACACACTTTATCTTTTCGCCCGCCATATCTCATATTCCACAAAGATAGAGTTTCTCTCAGAACCAATCCCTCCTTCTTGCCAAAGGTGTGCTCAGAATATAATTTAAATCAGTCCATTGAGCTTCCTGTATTCTTCTCCAATTATGACAACAAGGCAGAGTATAGACTCCACCAATTAGATGTTCATAGACAATTGCACTTTTATTTACACAGGACCAAGGACTTTAGAAAATCAGATCAATTGTTTGTATCCTTTGCTGACAGTAAACAAGGTTCTTCAGTTTTAAAAGTGACCTTATCAAAGTGGCTGTCAAACACAATCATCTATACTTATGATTTGCGTAACAAGAAGCTTCCAGGGAAAGCCAAAGGACACTCAACCAGGGCCTTGGCTACCTCTGTTGCTTTCCAAGCCAAATTGTCTTTAGATTCAATCTGTGCAGCAGCAACATGGGCAAATCCTCATACCTTTATCACTCATTACAAAGTGGACGTGGTCTCCCGAAACAGGGCATCCTTTGGTTCCACGGTCCTGAAGAGTTTGTTCCAGTGAGCTACCCAAGAACCAGGTTCTGGGGATGCGGTCCCAACCAGCAAGAACAAAGGTGAGATTGGGAGAACATAACATAAAGAAGTTATGTACCTACCGTAATGTTCCATGTTTGTTGCCTTCATCTTGCCTTCCTTCTTGTGTCCCCCCCTCCTTCCCCTTTCCTGGATGGTCGAGAGGAATTCCTTCATTGGTTATACTGGCTGAGTTTCCTGTTGACATACCAGGTAGTTGACCATGTTTTGTTTTTCCTTTTACCTTATGTGTAAAAGCTTAGTAAAATTTGCATTTTACTATTATGGTCTAGTGTGGGCTATCACAAAAGACATCTGGGTAGCTAATGCTAGGCATGTTGGGATAGGGGTTAGCCTCGTGCCAGTATAAGCTCTTGAGCTATAGTAAACGGCCAAGTCGGAGCCGAGGATCGGCTCCGAACCCAGCCAGCAAGAAGGAAGGTGAGATGAAGGACAACAAACATGGAACTTTATGGTAGGTACATAACTTCTTTTTTTGTAAAGTCACTACCATTTAGCTCTTTAAATACTTTTTCCTCCCACTGTGTTCCATAGTTGTTCTTTGTAGTCAGTGTTGCAGTACTGCATCTTGGAAATTCCTGCCTACAGGAGCCCACTGCTGGCTTAAATACCTGAACATTTTGCCATCTCCAAGCCAGCAGATGGCCTCCATGCCCCAATGTTAGGAAGTTGGTGGGATAAAGAGGTCATCAGCTGGCACCATGTTCAGTTTCTTATGTTAGATCAGTGCAGAATGCTGTCAGTTGTGTTGTCAGTCTGTCATTCTGGCCTGAGACCAATGATGATTTGGAAAAACTAAGTATCCCATTGAGAAACCTTTTCTTAGTGTTTTTTTTCTCTCTCATATTTGCTTACAATTAATGTTAATTAAAGTATATAATTGCCTTTCATGTGGAAAGTTAATTCTGCAAAAGGACTTTCACTCGTGCTCTTTTTTCTGTATAAGTTCTGATCACAATGTCCTTAATTAAGTGTTTTGTGTTCATTTCAGTTAGAAAACGACAGTACATACAGTTGACTCACTCTACTGATATCTTACCAAAGGTACCAGTACACCAAAGCACAAGATGTCATCCTCCAGTCCTGAGGCTGACCTGCAGAAGAAGAACAAATAGAAGCACGAGAAAGAAAAGAAGAAAAGTTAGGGAGGCTGACAAGTAGAGTAGTGCAGGACTTCGTGCTGGGCCCACTTCTGTTTGGCATCTACTTCTTGGAAGTCAAGGCTAACATTCAAGATCTCTGGCTCACCAAATTCACAGATGACTGTAAATTAGAAACTGTTATAGCCCACTCCCAAGACACCAGAATCTTAAAAGTGGGTTTACCACAGAGAAATGACTGGTGCAAAAGCCATGACCTAAAACTCAATGCTAAAAATTGCATTATAATACCCTTGGGAAAACTGGCAACCCAAGTTAATTACTCCATCAATAAACACCCCTAAGAGTCGACCCAGTAGTAAAGGATCTGGGAAGATATGCAGACAGCAATCTGGTCTTTGACCAGTACATAGCTAAGATAATAACAAAATCATTCTTTGTTGCCCAACTTATAGGTAAAGGTATGACATCCAGGTCAAAGGAAGTTATAGTACCACTCTACTCAGTCCTTGGCAGACCTGTCATTGAATACACTGCTCTCTTTCACATGTGTCTAACCAGACACCTGCAACATTTGGAATACTCACAAAGTTTTCATACCAGGAGAATTCAGAGCATGAATACCCTGTCCTATACTGATCATCTAAAGGCTCTGTATTCAGTCTCCTGCAGGCTGCTAAGAAGGGATCTATGCCTGTCATACAGGGCTTCTTCATATCCAGCCCCGATGGAAATGTCACACATGTGCACAACTAACAGCACCAGAAATACTTGATCCAGGGATCTGTACTTTGCTTGTGTCATGAACAGAAAGTGCTAGAAAGACAGATATGTATCCCAAAGGATTCCCACACTATGGAATAGGCTCCCAATCCATGTAAAACAGAGTTCATTCCTGACCCTGTTCAAATGAAACCTTGATAACTGGATGGAAAATCATAAATTTATCCTCAGTCTGGCCTCTATGTCCCTTATGGATAGAGGTCATCAATAAGAAAAGTATTATCCAAGCTAGCACCCCCCCCAAACAAATCCTTAGTTAATTCTCTACTAACATGCCCCCCCCCCTCATATAGATGCCATGATACTTGGGACCCAAATGGCTTTGGGTATCCAGCTAGGTTTGTCTGGGCCATAGTGATCAGTAGCTTAGTAACAATCTATGAGCCTATGACAGTACTCAGTTGGTGTCTGACTGCCCACTGCAGCTCGAAGTTGATGACTCAGATCAGGTACATTTGCAGCCCCCAACATCAGTGTCTGCTGGGCTTGAGCTCTTTGGTGTAACTGCTATAACAGCCCGCCATGTTTTCAGCTCTTTCCATGTCCTTGCAAGTTGGAACCAAGTAGACATTTGACAGGTCTGGGAACATTTTGCAGGCTCCAGCTTCCTATGTTAGCTTTTTAGTTCTGAGGGTAAGGATGGAATCTCTTGATAGTAATTAAAGAAGTTCCTCCTGGGGCCCAGTCCAAGATGGCAGCTACCTACCTGCATCCTTAGATCTTGCCATCCACCAGACCCAAGCCTGTCAAGCAGAAGCAACAGCTGAAGTTGCCGTGTCCTACACTGCTTGTGTCACTGGACCCCTACATCCTAGGTACTCTCTCAGGACCTTGTCAGGATAGCATGGGATTTCATGAATTTTATGAAATTCAGACATCCTTTCCTGGAAAAAGTAACCTGTGGTAGGAACTCCGTGTGGCAGAAGGAAAAAGGACATATTCCGTCAGTATGACTTTGATTCCTGTGGTTCTGATTAGGAGGGATTAGCTTATGTGCATGTGGTGCATCTCACCCCACAGTAATATCTTGATTCAGATTCTAAAGGCACCTCGCCCTCAAGCTTCACTCCATCAGGTGTCCTGACTGAGTCACTGTTGCAGTATTCTTAACAGATGGGTTGTAGCTCACTGACATCCAGCTGTGATAGCAAAGCTTTACTTTCATACAGCATACGTCTGGGTGATGACTTCAGATTGTAGGCATTAGGGTATAAAAACAGACATATAAATGAGATCCCCAGACTATCTAGCCATCAGCGAGAAATGTCGTAGGTTGTTACACCCGATGGACTGTAATTGTTTAGTTGCTAAGTACTGTAGCTTCGCATGTCAGATCAGATAAGTGGACTGTTGCAGAAAATTCTAATTTCTTGTCTGTTTTGCTAATTATCTGGAGACCCAGCGGTGGTGTTTTTTGAGTCCAACAAGAGAAACCTACTCAGATGTGGCTATGATGCTCGATGCTCTTGATGCACCATTCAAAGCAGCATCTACCAGGTACATAACCAGGAGGCATGCCTAGCTGTGTAATCAACCACTATCAGAGCATGTTAAAGCTCAACTCCAAAATGCTTCTTTGCACAAGACATTTCTCTTTGGACCTCCTACAGAGAAGATGGTCCAAAAACTGGAGGAAAAGGTAAAAACCCTAGAGTCTATCAGAGTTATTTCTTTCCCCTCCCGCATGATACAACACAACCTATCCTGCTGTGTCATGGCATTTCCTTCCCAGCTGGACAAACCAGGGAAAAAGACAAAAGTTTCCTAAAAAAGTGTCAACGTAACTCTCGTACTAGAACAAGGAAGGGGGGCCAAGGAAGCAGTACAATCCCAACCCCTTACCCTGTACTTTCACTTTCACAGACTCTAAGGGGAAGCCATTCCCCTCTTTCCATCAGCATGACAACAGGTCATTCAAGAGAAATAGGTACTTCAAACCATGAGGAAAGGCTACTCCTTACAGCTTTGGATGATTCCCCCTTCTTAGGGATTCCTTCTCTCCCCAAGCAATAAAGACATCTTGTGTTCAATCTAATACAGGACCTATTGCAACAAGGATCTATTCAGCCAGTCACCCTCTCACAAGAGGCTGGGAATTATAGATCCATCAGTCAAGTCTTATTTGCAGTGCCATGGAGCATGTTGTAACTGACTTGATAAGCTGTGATATTAAAAATCTAATCAAGCAAAGTCAACAGCAGTTTGGCTTTGTCAAGGGTAGAGCTTGTCTAATGAACATGGTTAAGTTTTTTTGAAAGGGTAACATACACTGTTGACATGGTCCCGCTGTTGTACCTTGGATTTGATATCCTCTCCCTTGTTAGCATTATTGGCATTTTTAATGTGTTGCAAATAGATCCATATGTATAATTAGCTAAAAGACAGAACCCAAATGGTGTGGGGTAACAGGTGATTTATCACTGGGTATGAAGGTGGCTAGTGATGTCACAGGGCTCAATGCTTAGACCTTTATTGTTCAGAATTTATTTTTCTAATCTCCAGACCATGAGCCATGACATCTGGCTAACCAGTTTTACAAACAACTGTAAATGGGGAGTCATTGTGAAGTATCACACTCTGATAACAAACCCCTTCAGTAAGTACTTAAACTTGTAAATAGCTGGTTTACTAAAAATGGTCTCCAACTAAATGCTAAAAAGTGAAGCATAGTCATATTTGGTAAACAACAACCTCCCCCAACATAAAGCATAGTGTAGTCTTCAATGATATAATGATTGCAGTATTGAACCACATGATGAACATAGAACAGTTGTGGAGTTAACATAGCTGTAGAGGATTGAGAGTTGTCACTACTGCAGCCCAGTTCCCACCCATAATCCCCTCTGAAACTGGGAGCCGTTAGAGCTGTGGTGGCTAAATAATCCTTCCCCTTCCTTTTCTTTACCATTAGCCAATATTTCTACTGCTGCATTTACATCTTTTTTATTCTGCCACCAGAGGAAGGTAAGGTTTCATCTAGGTTGTTGTAATAGTACAGGTCTCCTTGGAAGCACAGGGTTTTCTGTTTTGCATTTCCATTGTGTACATTTGGAGGGCAAGAAAGAACTGAAAATACTTGACCATACATCAGTCTTTATACTAGTTGAACATCTAAGGTAAAGATGATATCTTCTGGCATGGGGGAAGGGTGGTTGGCTCTGAAATCTTTCTGGATTTAGACTCAGCCTGTGACAGAGTTCCCTGATGTAATGGCTGCAAGCAGTGACCAAACTTGAACATCTACAATTATGGTAAAGTGACCACACAGTTTTACTTTATCTAAAGTACTTAACTGAAAAGATGTATTTGTTAAAATGCATTTTGAATGTATACAGAAATTAACTTACTTGTGTATCATTAAGGTTACTTTAGAACAACTAGTGTAACACTGTATACTACTTCATAAAACATGTGTAATACAATATACATTGTAACTAGAAAATGTGATGCAATATATGGAGTATAAAACTTTTAATGTTGACCTCTGTAACATTTGTGTGTCATGTAGTACACATTCTTTCTAAAAAGTACTAAGAATGAAGACCTAAGTGAGGCTGGAACTGCTTAAGTAGTTTGCTCAAGAGATGCACACTGTGGATGTGGTGACATAGTGAAGGTCTTTTTCCAACTCGGTATGATAGCCTTGTTGAATATATGTGCACTGTCATTAAAATTATCAACTTTCTTTCTAGTAGAGACCTAAGAAATATCAGAAATATTCATCTGTACCTCACTTGTCTAATCCTCCAGAGAGTGGAATTCATTTGTGTAAGTCTGTAGTCTTTGTTGTTCAGTAAGTGCCATGTAGCCCTCAAACCTTTGCTGAATTCCTTGCTGAAAGCTAGATGGGCTACCTCCGCAGAGGCTTCCGCAGTGCTGCTGTTTTAAATGTTCAACTTATGTTATGTCAAGATTTGCTATTTTTAGCATTTAATTCTTTTTTGTTTATTGCTGTTGTTTAGAATTGGGTCAGGTCTGTTGGTAATGCTGTACTGATTCTCTAGTTGTGGTCTGCTGCATTTTTATTTTCATTAATTGCAATATCTATCTGTGGTTAATTTAGGTGGTGGTGTTTGGTTGTGTTTGTATGTATTTTGTATTTTTTGGGTGTAATTTCTTTATTTGATATAAGTAAAATGGTGATAAATGCTTGATTGCAGGTATTATGTTGGCTCAGTCAAATGTTTTTTCACACCTTTAAGTTGTCCATTGTTAGGAGATGTACTTGTGTTTCTGTATACTGTGTGTGTTTGTGTGTGTATGTATATATATATATATATATATATATATATATATATATATATACACGTATGTGTGTGTGTGTATACATTTATATAATATAGAATATGTATAGAATATATATATTTTTATAATTTAGACTATATACATTTATATAATGTGTGTGTAGACATGCGAACTCACAAATATGCATAAACACGCAATTTTGTATGCTTCTGTTAAAGGCTAGGACAAATCTCTGCTTCCTAAACTATTGGCTTAAGTTCTTATTCCATTAGGTTTGTAAACCACCCCCCGCCCACTTGCATGCCCATTCTATTCTAATTGTGTTACAGCAAGGGCTGGTATAGATTTATAACACTGAGTGGAATTTCATAGTCTAGTATCATGGCTTCTAAACCCATTATTTCACTCATGTCAGCACTCCAGATTAATTTAGAACAGAATGGAAAAATTTCTTGAATTGTCTCATTTATTACACACGCATACACACACACACACACATATATATATATATATATATATATATATATATATATATATATTTTTTTTTTTTTTTTTTTTATAGATACATGCCTTCTTCTGCCCCTCTCCTAAGTGTTTGTTTCCCATTCATTCCCACATTGATGTTGGAGTAAACTGGGGTGCTTTATCATCCTGTCAGCCATCAGTTGATTTTTTTCCCTTGCTGATCTAACCCCCTTCCCCCATCAGCTGATATGTTCACCCACAGACCCCCCCCACCCTCCCACAGACATGAGGGCTACCACTCTATCTCTGGTGCATGTGTGCTTCCTTGGGTGATGTCCCTGGGCTCCACCAGTGATCATCATCTGGAGATGCCTGCATACCACTCTCCCTGCAAGGTAGGGATCATCATCTGGAGATGCCTGCATACCACTCTCCCCGCAGGATAGGCACACCAATCTGTCCCTGCTGATCCATCAGTTGCCCAAGATGCTAAATGAACCCGGGGTCGGCTGGTTGTAGTCAGGGCTTTATCCTTGTATGCCACCAAAGTGCCATGAAAATGAAAGGTTTATTTATGTTACTGCAGTCAAAATGCCAAAACTTTGCCCATGAACAGCCATAAGGGCCTATAGCTCAGACACCCATCTGGCTGAGGTAAGGGCCAAAAGAAGAATAATCTTCCAAGAACAATGCCATAAAGAAGCTGAAGCTGCAAAATCAAAAGGAGCCTAAGTCAGTTTTTCCAAGACAAAATTAAGATCTCAGGAAGAAGGAATAGGCTTCCTGGTGGGGGCCTAATATGAAGGACACCTTTAAGAATTTGCTTGATCTTAAATCTGGAAGTCAAAGAAGGAGCCAAAGACAGACAAGCAGAAATGTCTGACACGTCGGCTTTAACAGAAGAGTATGCCAACCCATTATTGAGCAACTCACACAAATAAGAGATAACCAAAGGAACCTCTACAGAAACTAAATCCAGGTTGTGACAAGACATCAAAAAGAAAATCTCTTCCATTTGGACAAATGAGATTTCCTGGTAGTGGGTTTTCTGGCCTTCTGCAGAACCTGAAGCATGTCCTCAAGAAGCACGTCCTCAAAAAAAAGGTGCCTAAAAGGAATCAAAACCCTGTCACCCACAGTGTCAATTGAAGAATGGACAAGTGGAGATGGATGAGACGCCCCTTGTCCTGTTTGAGTAGGACCTACCCTGTGAGGTAACTTGTGATGATTGCCCTTGGCTAAATGCAGAAGAAGTGGGAACCAATGCTGTCTGCACCAAAAGGGAGTCACCAACACAGTTTTGGGAGCATAATGTTCTATCTTGAACAGGACCCTTGATATGAGAGGAAGGGGAGGGAAGGCATAAAGAAGCACCCCTTTCCAGGAAACAGAGCATCCACCTTCCAAGCCAGAGGACATGGGACCTTAGTGCAAAACAATTTGTCTGTTCAGAATGGAGGCAAAAAATATCTACCTGAGGAGTACCCACAGTGGACAATGTTCAGAAACACATCTCTGTAAAGCATCCACTCATGAGTCTTTGTTGTGGACCTGTTCAGAGAGTCTGCACAATGTCCTGTTCTGAAGGAATTTAAACAGACAGAAAAGTCACCTGATAGTGGACAGCTAGATCCCAAACCTGAAAAGCTAGTCTGCGCAAGAGGTAAGACCATGCACCACCACCCCCCACCCCCTGTTAATGTACCCACATCACTGTGGTATTGTCTGTTAAAATTCTGAGGGGCACTGGAAGGAAGAGGATGCAAGGCCTGAAGAGCCAGGAGAAGAGCTCTCATCTCTTTCATATTGATATGGTCCTTCCTTTGAAGAAGATACCAAAGGCCCTGAACCTTCTGAGGGCTGAAGGAGGCACCCCACCCCATGTCTGAGGCATCAGCAAAGAGTTCCTGAGTGAGAACAACTGGAGGCTGAAAAGGAAGCCCTGGTTTGAGGGAAAGTTAATGAATCCATCACTGAAGCTCTAGCTTGAGACATGAGAGAAGAGGAATTGGAAAGTCTAAAAGATAATGTTGAAGCCAGATTGATTCTAAGAACCACTGTAGCTTTCTCATATGAAGTCTGGCCAGAAGAAGCATAGGAATGATAGAAGCCATGTATCCCAGAGCTCTTAGAAACTCTCTGGCTGTAATAGAGGCCAGATGAAGAAGAAATTGAAAGAATGCAGTTATAGTCAAAGCATTTGGATGGGGCAGGGATGCCAGCATTGGAATGGTCTGGAGCCTCCACCCAAGAAAAATATGATCCTGAGAAGGAGTAAGGAAGGAGATTTGGAAGTTCACTGTAAACCCTAGGCTTTGCAGAAGACAAATAGTGTAGTGAAGATGCTGAAGCAGAATCTCTGGAGAGGAAGCCTGAATGAGCAGGTTACCCAGATAAGGAAATATCTGTATTGCCCTCATCCTGCAGAAAGCAATCACAGGAGTGAGGCATTTGATGAAGACCTTTGGAGCATTAGAGAGACCAAAGGGCAAAGCAGAGAACTGAAAATGCAAGGAAACGAGAGAAACGTAAAAATTTCCTGAAAAGGAGATGAATGGGAATATGGAGATAGGCATCCTTGAGATCCAGAGAGACTTGGAAAGTCTGTGGAAAAAGAAGAGGAAACAAAGTTTGAAGGGATAATATTCAAAAAGAAGAAACCTTCAAAAAGGTGTTGAGCATGGAAAGATCCAGAATGGGTCTCCAGATGCCTTCTTTCCTGGAAACCAGAAATTTTCTGGAATAAAATCCCTTCCCCTGTTGAGCAGTTGAAACTGCTTGGATGGTTCCTTGAGACAAAAGGCTCTGAAGAATATCTGGAAAAAAAGGGAAGCTATTCCTGAGGAAGTTGAGGAATGCTCAAAAGTGAGGAAGGGATTTCTAAACCATGGAATACTCCTGACAGATGATGGATAGAGCCCAAGAGTCATCAGTGATCCATAAGCAATTTGGAAGAGACAGGGAAAGACAAAGAGATAGAGCATCCTGGCTGAGGAAGGAGAGAGGGAAGAAGATAGACAGAATTTGGCTTGTCTGGATAAAGAGACATTTGAACTGTAAGAGTCTGAGTAGACGGAGCCCTTCTAGCACCCGTTTTACCCTTGGAAGGAGGGCGAGACTGTCCATAGACAAAGACAGACAAGGTAGGGTAATTCCTCTGAAATTTAAGAACAGGGGAAACAAAATATGTTTCAGTTCCTACATAGCCTTACCCTTTTCCCGAAGAGATTTAAAAAGCTCAGCAGCCACAGAACCAAAGAGATTTTTATTGTAAAGAGGAGCATCCATTAGCTTGGCCTTGATACCATCAGACAGAGACTGAAGGTGAAGCCAGGAATACACAGAACCAAATGCTGCAGCTCTGAACGAGGCGTTTTCTGTGTCATAACTACATTTAATGGAGTGGAAAGCCACTTGAGAAGAGGACTTAACAAAGAGAGGGCCAAAGTCTTCCCCTCAGAATCAAGAAGATCTGAAATAACACGAAAAGCCTGAGAGAAAAGGTCCAAAATATACCTGGTCATATTGGTGTGGTAACTGACAGCCCTGAAGGCCAGAGTAGCAGCAGTGTACACCTTCTTACTCAACCTCTCTATGGTTCTGCTGTCCTGGTCAGAGGGGAGCAACTTAGTAAAAGGTAAAAGCTTAGAGGATTTATCTGAAGAGGCAGAAATAACAAAAAAGGTTAGCTGAGGGACATTTGTAAAGAAATTTTTAAAAATATTTGCAGTCATCTGTAAAGAAATTTGCAATCATCAGACACTTATAAAACCTATCATTTTTTGTAGGAGCAAGGGCCTGTTAATCAGAAGATGCAGAAAAAGTATCCAACAAGGCAGCAAGAACAGGATGAACAGCAGAGGGCTTAGGAGACTCCATTTGAAGGACTTCATAATAGCTCTTTTGCACATCAGAAACCTGGGTACAGTCCCACTTAAAAAAAACTCTGTCATACAGGAAACAGCATCCCCAAAGGAAGTATCCTAAAAAGGAGAATCAGGGCTTATAGAATCCTCTTCGTCCAAATCATAATCCCAAGGAGAGGGACACTGGGAGGAATAAGCCAAAGATTCCTCATCAGAATCCACTTCCTCATCAGATGAATCCTGCTTCCTAGGTCTCTTAACAGGAGTAGAAGTCCAAGAGGGAGCAGGAACAGAGACCTCCTGAGGAGGCTTCAAAGCCATGAGGGCAGTAAACAAACCTTATGTAAAATCCTGCCATTCATGCTGAGGATCCTTAGGAGCAAGAGAAATATGGTTAGTCTTCTGCTCCTTTTTTAAAAGGATGTCAGCCCTAAATATTTTAGCCAGCTTGGATCCCTGCCTACACTAAATAAGTGTAGTAGCAATCTCTTCCCTAAGTTTTTGGGACAAATGCCTGACAAATAAAACAATACATACTGTCATGAGAAGCACTTAAGCAAAACAAACACTGCTCGTGATGGTTCTTATGTGGAATCTGTCTCCCACAGTGGCATTTCCCCTTTCTGGATGGCATGTAAACCAACAACCACAAATAAAATAATAAGAAAAACTGCAATGGGACACATCTGAAAATGTGTTGGCAACCAGCAGATGAAAGTGCATTCATACTAACTAGTGGCAAAGAAGTTCTGAGCATGGCACGTTCGTGTGTCATCTTTATCCCCTATGCCATGCACAGGGAGCATACATATGAAGTCCCTATTACAGCCTAAGGCTTTGCTATACTGGCTGGTCGTAAGGCTGCCCTAGGCAGGGATTCCCTACTGTAAGGAATACTGCAACAGTGAAATAGAATGACATTTAGGGATGTGAGAGAAAAAAATATGTTTAAGGCCCTGCAAAGATTTACCTTTTTCTTGCAGGGACTTAAACATAGCAGCAACAGCAGTCCCAAAGAGATTTTTATTATCCAAAAAAGCATCCAGCAACTTGGCCTTAATGTCTTCATGTAATAACTGCAGGTGAAGCCAACAATAATGTCTCGTGACAGACCCAAAGGCAGCAGCTCTTGAAGAGGCAACAGCAGCAACTGTACTTTCCAGAGGAATTATTCTACTAGGGCTGCTTTTGTTTCTGAACTTCAGGCTCTTATGGGCATCCCTCCTTTTTTGATTTTTCACAGGGACAGGGTGTCCCTTCATACTAATCCTTCTTTCATGGCCAAGGTAGTTAATGAGTTGTCTTTGAATCAGATAGTACAATTGCCTTCCTTTTTTTTCCCTCTTCTCAGTCTTCTATTGAAAGGGTTCTACATACCTTGGATTTGCCAGATAGCTCAGGTATTATTTGGATAAAAAAAAGGCCATTCGTAAGTTTGACCAGCTTTTTGTTTCTTTTCATCCCAGAACTTTGGGTTTGGCTGTTTCTAAGCAAGCCATCTCCTCCTGGATATCTAAGGTAATTTCCTTTTGTTGTTCTTTTCATGACAAATGTCTGCATACTTCCATTAGGACTCACTCCACTAGGGCTGTTGCCTCTTCTGGTGCTCTCTTTAGGGGTTGGACACCAAATCCATCATTGAAGCTGCTACTTGGTCTTCAGTGCATACATTTACTAAGCATTATAAATTGGATATGGTTTCTAGGGCCAGAGCAGGTTTTGCTGGAGCCATTCTGCATGAGTTGTTGAGGGCTTTTCCCAGCTTTCCACCTCCCAATCTTTTTCTTGAGCTTTTGTACTCTCCCTATGGTAAAAAATACTGCAGCAGTGGTATACAAAAACATAGTACAATTGTGTAACTTCTTACTATAACAGTAGATGTTCTTGTCTTCACCGTTGCAGTACTTGCTCCCTCCTTTCTTCCCCCTTTTTTCTTTGGGTTTTGTTTTGGTTTCCTTCCTGGCCGAGGGTCTTCCTTTTCCATCTGCGTTTTCTTTCTGGGTGTGCATAGCCTTTTTTGTCCTATGGAGATTGTTCTCTATTCATGCAATTCAGTTTTTGGTAACTATGTGCATACTATACATTTTATGCCCTGTGTCCTGAATGGGGAGCATACGTGTGGCGTATGGCACATATAAGATTTAAAGGCTTTAGTATACTGGCTGAATGTTGGGCTATCCTTCACAGGAGATCCCTTCAGCGAAGAATACTACAGAAGTGAACATAAGGATATCTACTGTTATGGTAAGATTTTACACAACTGTACCTTATTTTCAGAGACAACAGCATTTAAATTTCTATGCCACCCCATCCACTCAACTCCCGTACACCATCAAAAGAGAGCATCAGAGTTAGTCTCCTAGCAGAGTGGGTCACCCAGAAGGTCCCACCAGATGTGAGAGGGTCCTGATGCTATTCCAGATTCTTTCTGGTACTGAAGAAAACAAAAGAGGCTGATCCTATACACAAGTGACTTAGATGACTTCATCTGCAAGACACTGTTATGTTATTTTGATCTCTGTGCAGAAGATTCTTCTTGCCAATGGAAATTTGATGCATTTATTTGACCTCTATTATATGTACCTGCATGCAGAAATTGCCTAGGAGTAAAGGAGGCTGTTGCACTTCTGGTAGGAGCCAACCATTTTCAGATTTAAGTGCTCCTATTTGGTCTCACTTTGACGCCCCTAGTTTGCTTACCAAATGCATGGCCATGTGGGCAGTACACCAGAGATTGCAGAAACCCAAGATATTCCAACTGTTGGATGATTGGCTATCCTATATCTAGAGAGGTTGAACAATGCAAAGTCATAGATGGAGTGGTTTCATGCCATGGTTGGTGCAGAAAAGCTGTCTGGGCACAGTGACTTGAAAGATAAGTCTACCTCAGGAAAGAATTCCTCATTTGCAGAGAGCAGTGTGTCTTTTGTCATTGAATGTTGCCCCATTAAGTTCATATCTGAAATTATAGGCTTTGTGGCCACAACTGTCTTTCTGGTGCAGTGGATTCAAATACCTTTCCTGAATCAATCCTTGGATTTTCTCTAAGATTGAATCAGGATTTCCAGTGTGTGTGTGTGTGTGTATGTGAGTCACAAATTTTCTCATGGCTACACACCCCATCTCTGGCTCTTGATAACTCCTTTTCTGTACCCCAGTTTACTCAAAGAAAGTCACAATGGACTCGTGCTGGGGTGGGGTGGGTGACATTTTCACATTTTCAGGCAAGTCAGTGCAACGTTTGTGTTCATCTGTAGAAGGCAGTCTGTGGGCCTTCAAAAATCTTGTCACCCCATCCTGGGTGCTGCTGACATATAGTGGTGTGTGCTGTGTTGTTGTCATTTGATGCTACATGCATGGTCCCCCATTCTAAAAGTAGTAGTGTGGCTCTTCCATCACTGGGGGAAGCTTTACTGTGACCAGTTTGCGTCTCTGACAACTCAAAATGCAAAAGAAACTTTTACCTGCTACCCCATTTGGGGAAAATAGCCCAAGGATGGTCTAGTGCAGGGATGGCCTCTCCAGGTCTCCTGTAGACCTTTCCCCTCATTCTCCAGATTCATTCGGAAAGTGATTCTTTACAAGCCCAAATGTCTTGTGATACCTTTGTTTTTTAGCCCCAGCAGGTGTGGTTACCTCCTTTTGTGACCTCATCTTCAGGAGAGCCCTGTGTCTGAAGGCTTCAAAACTTGTCCTCATTCACCCATCTAGTAAACCTCACCGTACATTCATGCCCTTTTCTAACCTCATAGTATCTCCACTTCCTTGATGGCCAAGGACACGTCATACTGTCCCAGGGATATCCCAATTATTTTCTCTGTCCAGGGTCACAGTATAAGGGAGACATAAGGACAAGTTGTATCAGATTGTAGTGTGGGTGACTTTTCAGAGATTAGACCCCTTTTCAGCCCCATCTGTGTTTTAGATGATCTATTTCACATTTTTGACCCAAGACTTGATTTAGATCAGACTATGTACAATTTTTGTAATATTGAAAATCCGAGAATAGGTGTTATGTTTGGCATTCCTAAAACACACAAGACCCACCATTCAGACCTATCATTTCAGCACCTAATTATGTTACAGAGGGTATTTCCCTCTTGGTAGATGAGCTGCTCAATCCTTTAGTCAAAAAATTGGATTCCTACCTAAAAGATTCCTGGAATATTTTGGATAGCATGAGAATTTTCAGTGATACTTGTAGGTTTGATCCCAAGGTACATGTTATGTTTACATTAGATGTAGTTTCTTTATATACGTCTATCCCACATGATGCTGGCATTGAGTTTGTCTGAGCCTGTTTGAACTGTAGTACCAACATATCCAGTTCTAGTATTCATTTTTATTGTGAACTGCTCCATGTACTTCTAGACCGCCATTATTTTTTATTTAATGGACAATATTACCAACAAATAAGAGGGGTAGCGATGGGTACTCCTGTCGCCCCTTCTTTTGCAAACATTGTCATGGGATGGTCGGAACATGCTGTGTTAAAATCATTCTGTATGAAATATAATATTTTATATTACAAAAGATGCATAGATGATTTCGCTTTTATTATAGAAGGAAATGCTGGTACGGTTGAATTATTTGTCAGTGAATTAAATTAAGCATCTGATTTTTTAAAATTTGCTAAAGGTTGTATAGGTGGATGTGTAAATTATTTAGACGTCAATCTGGAATGGGATGACTTGAACAAGAAATTTACAAGCAGAATATTTAGGAAAGAAACATTCAGGAATAGTTATTTACATTCCTTGAGTTTACACCCCAAATTTATTAAAAATAACATACCAAAAGGACAGTTTATTAGAGCCAGTAGGATGACCAGTGAGGATCACCTACTGGAAAGAGAATTTGAATTCATCATAAATCTGTTCCTTCATAGAGGGTATGATGAAAGTTTTTTGAGACATGAAGCTAAGAAAGTATGGGAGAAGAGGGATAATTTATATCCACCAATTTTAGTTAAGACAAGGGGTTCTGAGTTCCAAGTGACCAACAATAAAAATCTTGGACCAGCACAATGAAGTTTTCATATGCAAATGACAGTAGACAACATAAATATTTGTAATATCATAGAGAAAAATTGGAAAATTGTCCAAGGGAATCAAGA